>NW_027463082.1:0-34954 GCF_050947455.1 Rhinoderma darwinii
ATTTACTTGTCAATAACTCGCCTGGGAAACATCCAGAGAAGTCAAACACAGTGCTCCTATACTAATTGCCTGGCGCTGAGACGAATGCCGCCAAGATCGAGCGTCTAGGACTTACGGTTCAAGAATTAGCTTAGAAATTGCCTTAGGAACATGCAGAGAAGTCCAAGATAGTGTTTTTAGACTGGCTGCCACGAGCTGAATCGAATGCAGCCAAGAGCGAGCGTCTAGGACTTACGGTTCAGAGTTATTCACAGAAACATGGTTCTGAACATGCGCCGACTGGAAACATGCAGAGAAGTCCAAGATAGTGTTTTTAGACTGGCTGCCACGAGCTGAATCGAATGCAGCCAAGAGCGAGCGTCTAGGACTTACGGTTCAGGAGTTATTCACAGAAACATGGTTCTGAACATGCTGCCAATTGCTCGCCTGGGAAACATGCAGAGAAGTCCAAGATAGTGTTTTTTAGACTGGCTGCCACGAGCTGAATCGAATGCAGCCAAGAGCGAGCGTCTAGGACTTACGGTTCAGGAGTTATTCACAGAAACATGGTTCTTTTACTGCCAGCCGCGAAAGCGAAAATAACCAAGATCGAGCGTCTAGGATTTACTTGTCAATAACTCGCCTGGGAAACATCCAGAGAAGTCAAACACAGTGCTCCTATACTAATTGCCTGGCGCTGAGACGAATGCCGCCAAGATCGAGCGTCTAGGACTTACGGTTCAAGAATTAGCTTTAGAAACATTTGCCTTAGGAACATGCAGAGAAGTCCAAGATAGTGTTTTTTAGACTGGCTGCCACGAGCTGAATCGAATGCAGCCAAGAGCGAGCGTCTAGGACTTACGGTTCAGGAGTTATTCACAGAACATGGTTCTGAACATGCTGCCAATTGCTCGCCTGGGAAACCTGCAGAGAAGTCCAAGATAGTGTTTTTTAGACTGGCTGCCACGAGCTGAATCGAATGCAGCCAAGAGCGAGCGTCTAGGACTTACGGTTCAGGAGTTATTCACAGAAACATGGTTCTTTTACTGCCAGCCGCGAAAGCGAAAATAACCAAGATCGAGCGTCTAGGATTTACTTGTCAATAACTCGCCTGGGAAACATCCAGAGAAGTCAAACACAGTGCTCCTATACTAAATGCCAGGCGCTGAGACGAATGCCGCCAAGATCGAGCGTCTAGGACTTACGGTTCAGGAGTTATTCACAGAAACATGGTTCTGAACATGCTGCCAATTTCTCGTCTGGGAAACATGCAGAGAAGTCCAAGATAGTGTTTTTAGGACTGGCTGCCACGAGCTGAATCGAATGCAGCCAAGAGCGAGCGTCTAGGACTTACGGTTCAGGAGTTATTCACAGAAACATGGTTCTTTTACTGCCAGCCGCGAAAGCGAAAATAACCAAGATCGAGCGTCTAGGATTTACTTGTCAATAACTCGCCTGGGAAACATCCAGAGAAGTCAAACACAGTGCTCCTATACTAATTGCCAGGCGCTGAGACGAATGCCGCCAAGATCGAGCGTCTAGGACTTACGGTTCAGGAGTTATTCACAGAAACATGGTTCTGAACATGCTGCCAATTTCTCGTCTGGGAAACATGCAGAGAGTCCAAGATAGTGTTTTTAGACTGGCTGCCACGAGCTGAATCGAATGCAGCCAAGAGCGAGCGTCTAGGACTTACGGTTCAGGAGTTATTCACAGAAACATGGTTTTTTACTGCCAGCCGCGAAAGCGAAAATAACCAAGATCGAGCGTCTAGGATTTACTTGTCAATAACTCGCCTGGGAAACATCCAGAGAAGTCAAACACAGTGCTCCTATACTAATTGCCAGGCGCTGAGACGAATGCCGCCAAGATCGAGCGTCTAGGACTTACGGTTCAGGAGTTATTCACAGAAACATGGTTCTGAACATGCTGCCAATTTCTCGTCTGGGAAACATGCAGAGAAGTCCAGATAGTGTTTTTTAGACTGGCTGCCACGAGCTGAATCGAATGCAGCCAAGAGCGAGCGTCTAGGACTTACGGTTCAGGAGTTATTCACAGAAACATGGTTTTTTTACTGCCAGCCGCGAAAGCGAAAATAACCAAGATCGAGCGTCTAGGATTTACTTGTCAATAACTCGCCTGGGAAACATCCAGAGAAGTCAAACACAGTGCTCCTATACTAATTGCCAGGCGCTGAGACGAATGCCGCCAAGATCGAGCGTCTAGGACTTACGGTTCAGGAGTTATTCACAGAACATGGTTCTGAACATGCTGCCAATTTCTCGCCTGGGAAACATGCAGAGAAGTCCAAGATAGTGTTTTTAGACTGGCTGCCACGAGCTGAATCGAATGCAGCCAAGAGCGAGCGTCTAGGACTTACGGTTCAGGAGTTATTCACAGAAAACATGGTTCTGAACATGCTGCCAATTTCTCGCCTGGGAAACATGCAGAGAAGTCCAAGATAGTGTTTTTAGACTGGCTGCCACGAGGCTGAATCGAATGCAGCCAAGAGCGAGCGTCTAGGACTTACGGTTCAGGAGTTATTCACAGAAACATGGTTCTGAACATGCTGCCAATTGCTCGCCTGGGAAACATGCAGAGAAGTCCGAGATAGTGTTTTTTAGACTGGCTGCCACGAGCTGAATCGAATGCAGCCAAGAGCGAGCGTCTAGGACTTACGGTTCAGGAGTTATTCACAGAAACATGGTTCTGAACATGCTGCCAATTGCTCGCCTGGGAAACATGCAGAGAAGTCCAAGATAGTGTTTTTAGACTGGCTGCCACGAGCTGAATCGAATGCAGCCAAGAGCGAGCGTCTAGGACTTACGGTTCAGGAGTTATTCACAGAAACATGGTTCTTTTACTGCCAGCCGCGAAAGCGAAAATAACCAAGATCGAGCGTCTAGGATTTACTTGTCAATAACTCGCCTGGGAAACATCCAGAGAAGTCAAACACAGTGCTCCTATACTAATTGCCAGGCGCTGAGACGAATGCCGCCAAGATCGAGCGTCTAGGACTTACGGTTCAGGAGTTATTCACAGAAACATGGTTCTGAACATGCTGCCAATTTCTCGCCTGGGAAACATGCAGAGAAGTCCAAGATAGTGTTTTTAGACTGGCTGCCACGAGCTGAATCGAATGCAGCAAAGAGCGAGCGTCTAGGACTTACGGTTCAGGAGTTATTCACAGAAATATGGTTCTGACATGCTGCCAATTGCTCGTCTGGGAAACATGCAGAGAAGTCCGAGATAGTGTTTTTTAGACTGGCTGCCACGAGCTGAATCGAATGCAGCCAAGAGCGAGCGTCTAGGACTTACGGTTCAGGAGTTATTCACAGAAACATGGTTCTGAACATGCTGCAATTTCTCGCCTGGGAAACATGCAGAGAAGTCCAAGATAGTGTTTTTAGACTGGCTGCCACGAGCTGAATCGAATGCAGCCAAGAGCGAGCGTCTAGGACTTACGGTTCAGGAGTTATTCACAGAAACATGGTTCTTTACTGCCAGCCGCGAAAGCGAAAATAACCAAGATCGAGCGTCTAGGATTTACTTGTCAATAACTCGCCTGGGAAACTCCAGAGAAGTCAAAACACAGTGCTCCTATACTAATTGCGTGGCGCTGAGACGAATGCCGCCAAGATCGAGCGTCTAGGACTTACGGTTCAAGAATTGCTTTAGAAACATTTGCCTTAGGAACATGCAGAGAAGTCCAAGATAGTGTTTTTAGACTGGCTGCCACGAGCTGAATCGAATGCAGCCAAGAGCGAGCGTCTAGGACTTACGGTTCAGGAGTTATTCACAGAAACATGGTTCTGAACATGCTGCCAATTGCTCGCCTGGGAAACATGCAGAGAAGTCCAAGATAGAGTTTTTTAGACTGGCTGCCACGAGCTGAATCGAATGCAGCCAAGAGCGAGCATCTAGGACTTACGGTTCAGGAGTTATTCACAGAAAACATGGTTCTGAACATGCTGCCAATTGCTCGCCTGGGAAACATGCAGAGAAGTCCAAGATAGTGTTTTTTAGACTGGCTGCCACGAGCTGAATCGAATGCAGCCAAGAGCGAGCGTCTAGGACTTACGGTTCAGGAGTTATTCACAGAAACATGGTTCTGAACATGCTGCCAAATTTCTCGCCTGGGAAACATGCAGAGAAGTCCAAGATAGTGTTTTTAGACTGGCTGCCACGAGCTGAATCGAATGCAGCCAAGAGCGAGCGTCTAGGACTTACGGTTCAGGAGTTATTCACAGAAACATGGTTCTTTTACTGCCAGCCGCGAAAGCGAAAATAACCAAGATCGAGCGTCTAGGATTTACTTGTCAATAACTCGCCTGGGAAACATCCAGAGAAGTCAAACACAGTGCTCCTATACTAATTGCGTGGCGCTGAGACGAATGCCGCCAAGATCGAGCGTCTAGGACTTACGGTTCAAGAATTAGCTTTAGAAACATTTGCCTTAGGAACATGCAGAGAAGTCCAAGATAGTGTTTTTTAGACTGGCTGCCACGAGCTGAATCGAATGCAGCCAAGAGCGAGCGTCTAGGACTTACGGTTCAGGAGTTATTCACAGAAACATGGTTCTGAACATGCTGCCAATTGCTCGCCTGGGAAACATGCAGAGAAGTCCAAGATAGTGTTTTTTAGACTGGCTGCCACGAGCTGAATCGAATGCAGCCAAGAGCGAGCGTCTAGGACTTACGGTTCAGGAGTTATTCACAGAAACATGGTTCTGAACATGCTGCCAATTGCTCGCCTGGGAAACATGCAGAGAAGTCCAAGATAGTGTTTTTTAGACTGGCTGCCACGAGCTGAATCGAATGCAGCCAAGAGCGAGCGTCTAGGACTTACGGTTCAGGAGTTATTCACTGAAACATGGTTCTGAACATGCTGCCAATTGCTCGCCTGGGAAACATGCAGAGAAGTCCAAGATAGTGTTTTTTAGACTGGCTGCCACGAGCTGAATCGAATGCAGCCAAGAGCGAGCGTCTAGGACTTACGGTTCAGGAGTTATTCACAGAAACATGGTTCTGAACATGCTGCCAATTGCTCGCCTGGGAAACATGCAGAGAAGTCCAAGATAGTGTTTTTTTAGACTGGGCTGCCACGAGCTGAATCGAATGCAGCCAAGAGCGAGCGTCTAGGACTTACGGTTCAGGAGTTATTCACAGAAACATGGTTCTGAACATGCTGCCAATTGCTCGCCTGGGAAACAAGCAGAGAAGTCCAAGATAGTGTTTTTTAGACTGGCTGCCACGAGCTGAATCGAATGCAGCCAAGAGCGAGCGTCTAGGACTTACGGTTCAGGAGTTATTCACAGAAACATGGTTCTTTTACTGCCAGCCGCGAAAGCGAAAATAACCAAGATCGAGCGTCTAGGATTTACTTGTCAATAACTCGCCTGGGAAACATCCAGAGAAGTCAAACACAGTGCTCCTATACTAATTGCCTGGCGCTGAGACGAATGCCGCCAAGATCGAGCGTCTAGGACTTACGGTTCAAGAATTAGCTTTAGAAACATTTGCCTTAGGAACATGCAGAGAAGTCCAAGATAGTGTTTTTTAGACTGGCTGCCACGAGCTGAATCGAATGCAGCCAAGAGCGAGCGTCTAGGACTTACGGTTCAGGAGTTTATTCACAGAAACATGGTTCTGAACATGCTGCCAATTGCTCGCCTGGGAAACATGCAGAGAAGTCCAAGATAGTGTTTTTTAGACTGGCTGCCACGAGCTGAATCGAATGCAGCCAAGAGCGAGCGTCTAGGACTTACGGTTCAGGAGTTATTCACAGAAACATGGTTCTTTTACTGCCAGCCGCGAAAGCGAAAATAACCAAGATCGAGCGTCTAGGATTTACTTGTCAATAACTCGCCTGGGAAACATCCAGAGAAGTCAAACACAGTGCTCCTATACTAATTGCCTGGCGCTGAGACGAATGCCGCCAAGATCGAGCGTCTAGGACTTACGGTTCAAGAATTAGCTTTAGAAACATTTGCCTTAGGAACATGCAGAGAAGTCCAAGATAGTGTTTTTTAGACTGGCTGCCACGAGCTGAATCGAATGCAGCCAAGAGCGAGCGTCTAGGACTTACGGTTCAGGAGTTATTCACAGAAACATGGTTCTGAACATGCTGCCAATTGCTCGCCTGGGAACATGCAGAGAAGTCCAAGATAGTGTTTTTTAGACTGGCTGCCACGAGCTGAATCGAATGCAGCCAAGAGCGAGCGTCTAGGACTTACGGTTCAGGAGTTATTCACAGAAACATGGTTCTTTTACTGCCAGCCGCGAAAGCGAAAATAACCAAGATCGAGCGTCTAGGATTTACTTGTCAATAACTCGCCTGGGAAACATCCAGAGAAGTCAAACACAGTGTCCTATACTAAATGCCAGGCGCTGAGACGAATGCCGCCAAGATCGAGCGTCTAGGACTTACGGTTCAGGAGTTATTCACAGAAACATGGTTCTGAACATGCTGCCAATTTCTCGTCTGGGAAACATGCAGAGAAGTCCAAGATAGTGTTTTTTAGACTGGCTGCCACGAGCTGAATCGAATGCAGCCAAGAGCGAGCGTCTAGGACTTACGGTTCAGGAGTTATTCACAGAAACATGGTTCTTTTACTGCCAGCCGCGAAAGCGAAAATAACCAAGATCGAGCGTCTAGGATTTACTTGTCAATAACTCGCCTGGGAAACATCCAGAGAAGTCAAACACAGTGCTCCTATACTAATTGCCAGGCGCTGAGACGAATGCCGCCAAGATCGAGCGTCTAGGACTTACGGTTCAGGAGTTATTCACAGAAACATGGTTCTGAACATGCTGCCAATTTCTCGTCTGGGAAACATGCAGAGAAGTCCAGATAGTGTTTTTTAGACTGGCTGCCACGAGCTGAATCGAATGCAGCCAAGAGCGAGCGTCTAGGACTTACGGTTCAGGAGTTATTCACAGAAACATGGTTTTTTACTGCCAGCCGCGAAAGCGAAAATAACCAAGATCGAGCGTCTAGGATTTACTTGTCAATAACTCGCCTGGGAAACATCCAGAGAAGTCAAACACAGTGCTCCTATACTAATTGCCAGGCGCTGAGACGAATGCCGCCAAGATCGAGCGTCTAGGACTTACGGTTCAGGAGTTATTCACAGAAACATGGTTCTGAACATGCTGCCAATTTCTCGCCTGGGAAACATGCAGAGAAGTCCAAGATAGTGTTTTTTAGACTGGCTGCCACGAGCTGAATCGAATGCAGCCAAGAGCGAGCGTCTAGGACTTACGGTTCAGGAGTTATTCACAGAAACATGGTTCTGAACATGCTGCCAATTGCTCGCCTGGGAAACATGCAGAGAAGTCCAAGATAGTGTTTTTTAGACTGGCTGCCACGAGCTGAATCGAATGCAGCCAAGAGCGAGCGTCTAGGACTTACGGTTCAGGAGTTATTCACAGAAACATGGTTCTGAACATGCTGCCAATTTCTCGCCTGGGAAACATGCAGAGAAGTCCAAGATAGTGTTTTTTAGACTGGCTGCACGAGCTGAATCGAATGCAGCCAAGAGCGAGCGTCTAGGACTTACGGTTCAGGAGTTATTCACAGAAACATGGTTCTGAACATGCTGCCAATTGCTCGCCTGGGAAACATGCAGAGAAGTCCAAGATAGTGTTTTTAGACTGGCTGCCACGAGCTGAATCGAATGCAGCCAAGAGCGAGCGTCTAGGACTTACGGTTCAGGAGTTATTCACAGAAACATGGTTCTTTTACTGCCAGCCGCGAAAGCGAAAATAACCAAGATCGAGCGTCTAGGATTTACTTGTCAATAACTCGCCTGGGAAACATCCAGAGAAGTCAAACACAGTGCTCCTATACTAAATGCCAGGCGCTGAGACGAATGCCGCCAAGATCGAGCGTCTAGGACTTACGGTTCAGGAGTTATTCACAGAAACATGGTTCTGAACATGCTGCCAATTTCTCGTCCTGGGAAACATGCAGAGAAGTCCAAGATAGTGTTTTTTAGACTGGCTGCCACGAGCTGAATCGAATGCAGCCAAGAGCGAGCGTCTAGGACTTACGGTTCAGGAGTTATTCACAGAAACATGGTTCTTTTACTGCCAGCCGCGAAAGCGAAAATAACCAAGATCGAGCGTCTAGGATTTACTTGTCAATAACTCGCCTGGGAAACATCCAGAGAAGTCAAACACAGTGCTCCTATACTAATTGCCAGTCGCTGAGACGAATGCCGCCAAGATCGAGCGTCTAGGACTTACGGTTCAGGAGTTATTCACAGAAACATGGTTCTGAACATGCTGCCAATTTCTCGCCTGGGAAACATGCAGAGAAGTCCAAGATAGTGTTTTTTAGACTGGCTGCCACGAGCTGAATCGAATGCAGCCAAGAGCGAGCGTCTAGGACTTACGGTTCAGGAGTTATTCACAGAAACATGGTTCTGAACATGCTGCCAATTTCTCGCCTGGGAAACATGCAGAGAAGTCCAAGATAGTGTTTTTTAGACTGGCTGCCACGAGCTGAATCGAATGCAGCCAAGAGCGAGCGTCTAGGACTTACGGTTCAGGAGTTATTCACAGAAACATGGTTCTTTTACTGCCAGCCGCGAAAGCGAAAATAACCAAGATCGAGCGTCTAGGATTTACTTGTCAATAACTCGCCTGGGAAACATCCAGAGAAGTCAAACACAGTGCTCCTATACTAATTGCCAGGCGCTGAGACGAATGCCGCCAAGATCGAGCGTCTAGGACTTACGGTTCAGGAGTTATTCACAGAAACATGGTTCTGAACATGCTGCCAATTTCTCGCCTGGGAAACATGCAGAGAAGTCCAAGATAGTGTTTTTAGACTGGCTGCCACGAGCTGAATCGAATGCAGCCAAGAGCGAGCGTCTAGGACTTACGGTTCAGGAGTTATTCACAGAAACATGGTTCTTTTACTGCCAAGCCGCGAAAGCGAAAATAACCAAGATCGAGCGTCTAGGATTTACTTGTCAATAACTCGCCTGGGGAAACATCCAGAGAAGTCAAACACAGTGCTCCTATACTAATTGCCAGGCGCTGAGACGAATGCCGCCAAGATCGAGCGTCTAGGACTTACGGTTTCAGGAGTTATTCACAGAAACATGGTTCTGAACATGCTGCCAATTGCTCGCCTGGGAAACATGCAGAGAAGTCCAAGATAGTGTTTTTAGACTGCTGCCACGAGCTGAATCGAATGCAGCCAAGAGCGAGCGTCTAGGACTTACGGTTCAGGAGTTATTCACAGAAACATGGTTCTGAACATGCTGCCAATTGCTCGCCTGGGAAACAAGCAGAGAAGTCCAAGATAGTGTTTTTTAGACTGGCTGCCACGAGCTGAATCGAATGCAGCCAAGAGCGAGCGTCTAGGACTTACGGTTCAGGAGTTATTCACAGAAACATGGTTCTTTTACTGCCAGCCGCGAAAGCGAAAATAACCAAGATCGAGCGTCTAGGATTTACTTGTCAATAACTCGCCTGGGAAACATCCAGAGAAGTCAAACACAGTGCTCCTATACTAATTGCCTGGCGCTGAGACGAATGCCGCCAAGATCGAGCGTCTAGGACTTACGGTTCAAGAATTAGCTTTAGAAACATTTGCCTTAGGAACATGCAGAGAAGTCCAAGATAGTGTTTTTTAGACTGGCTGCCACGAGCTGAATCGAATGCAGCCAAGAGCGAGCGTCTAGGACTTACGGTTCAGGAGTTATTCACAGAAACATGGTTCTGAACATGCTGCCAATTGCTCGCCTGGGAAACATGCAGAGAAGTCCAAGATAGTGTTTTTTAGACTGGCTGCCACGAGGTGAATCGAATGCAGCCAAGAGCGAGCGTCTAGGACTTACGGTTCAGGAGTTATTCACAGAACATGGTTCTTTACTGCCAGCCGCGAAAGCGAAAATAACCAAGATCGAGCGTCTAGGATTTACTTGTCAATAACTCGCCTGGGAAACATCCAGAGAAGTCAAACACAGTGCTCCTATACTAATTGCCTGGCGCTGAGACGAATGCCGCCAAGATCGAGCGTCTAGGACTTACGGTTCAAGAATTAGCTTTAGAAACATTTGCCTTAGGAACATGCAGAGAAGTCCAAGATAGTGTTTTTTAGACTGGCTGCCACGAGCTGAATCGAATGCAGCCAAGAGCGAGCGTCTAGGACTTACGGTTCAGGAGTTATTCACAGAAACATGGTTCTGAACATGCTGCCAATTTCTCGCCTGGGAAACATGCAGAGAAGTCCAAGATAGTGTTTTTTAGACTGGCTGCCACGAGCTGAATCGAATGCAGCCAAGAGCGAGCGTCTAGGACTTACGGTTCAGGAGTTATTCACAGAAACATGGTTCTGAACATGCTGCCAATTGCTCGCCTGGGAAACATGCAGAGAAGTCCAAGATAGTGTTTTTTAGACTGGCTGCCACGAGCTGAATCGAATGCAGCCAAGAGCGAGCGTCTAGGACTTACGGTTCAGGAGTTATTCACAGAAACATGGTTCTGAACATGCTGCCAATTGCTCGCCTGGGAAACATGCAGAGAAGTCCAAGATAGTGTTTTTTAGACTGGCTGCCACGAGCTGAATCGAATGCAGCCAAGAGCGAGCGTCTAGGACTTACGGTTCAGGAGTTATTCACAGAAACATGGTTCTGAACATGCTGACAATTGCTCGCCTGGGAAACATCCAGAGAAGTCAAACACAGTGCTCCTATACTAATTGCCTGGCGCTGAGACGAATGCCGCCAAGATCGAGCGTCTAGGACTTACGGTTCAAGAATTAGCTTTAGAAACATTTGCCTTAGGAACATGCAGAGAAGTCCAAGATAGTGTTTTTTAGACTGGCTTGCCACGAGCTGAATCGAATGCAGCCAAGAGCGAGCGTCTAGGACTTACGGTTCAGGAGTTATTCACAGAAACATGGTTCTGAACATGCTGCCAATTGCTCGCCTGGGAAACATGCAGAGAAGTCCAAGATAGTGTTTTTTAGACTGGCTGCCACGAGCTGAATCGAATGCAGCCAAGAGCGAGCGTCTAGGACTTACGGTTCAGGAGTTATTCACAGAAACATGGTTCTGAACATGCTGACAATTGCTCGCCTGGAAACATCCAGAGAAGTCAAACACAGTGCTCCTATACTAATTGCCTGGCGCTGAGACGAATGCCGCCAAGATCGAGCGTCTAGGACTTACGGTTCAAGAATTAGCTTTAGAAACATTTGCCTTAGGAACATGCAGAGAAGTCCAAGATAGTGTTTTTTAGACTGGCTGCCACGAGCTGAATCGAATGCAGCCAAGAGCGAGCGTCTAGGACTTACGGTTCAGGAGTTATTCACAGAAACATGGTTCTGAACATGCTGCCAATTGCTCGCCTGGGAAACATGCAGAGAAGTCCAAGATAGTGTTTTTAGACTGGCTGCCACGAGCTGAATCGAATGCAGCCAAGAGCGAGCGTCTAGGACTTACGGTTCAGGAGTTATTCACAGAACATGGTTCTTTTACTGCCAGCCGCGAAAGCGAAAATAACCAAGATCGAGCGTCTAGGATTTACTTGTCAATAACTCGCCTGGGAAACTCCAGAGAAGTCAAACACAGTGCTCCTATACTAATTGCCAGGCGCTGAGACGAATGCCGCCAAGATCGAGCGTCTAGGACTTACGGTTCAGGAGTTATTCACAGAAACATGGTTCTGAACATGCTGCCAATTTCTCGCCTGGGAAACATGCAGAGAAGTCCAAGATAGTGTTTTTTAGACTGGCTGCCACGAGCTGAATCGAATGCAGCCAAGAGCGAGCGTCTAGGACTTACGGTTCAGGAGTTATTCACAGAAACATGGTTCTGAACATGCTGCCAATTGCTCGCCTGGGAAACATGCAGAGAAGTCCAAGATAGTGTTTTTTAGACTGGCTGCCACGAGCTGAATCGAATGCAGCCAAGAGCGAGCGTCTAGGACTTACGGTTCAGGAGTTATTCACAGAAACATGGTTCTTTACTGCCAGCCGCGAAAGCGAAAATAACCAAGATCGAGCGTCTAGGATTTACTTGTCAATAACTCGCCTGGGAAACATCCAGAGAAGTCAAACACAGTGCTCCTATACTAATTGCCTGGCGCTGAGACGAATGCCGCCAAGATCGAGCGTCTAGGACTTACGGTTCAAGAATTAGCTTTAGAAACATTTGCCTTAGGAACATGCAGAGAAGTCCAAGATAGTGTTTTTTAGACTGGCTGCCACGAGCTGAATCGAATGCAGCCAAGAGCGAGCGTCTAGGACTTACGGTTCAGGAGTTATTCACAGAAACATGGTTCTGAACATGCTGCCAATTGCTCGCCTGGAAACATGCAGAGAAGTCCAAGATAGTGTTTTTTAGACTGGCTGCCACGAGCTGAATCGAATGCAGCCAAGAGCGAGCGTCTAGGACTTACGGTTCAGGAGTTATTCACAGAAACATGGTTCTGAACATGCTGCCAATTGCTCGCCTGGGAAACATGCAGAGAAGTCCAAGATAGTGTTTTTAGACTGGCTGCCACGAGCTGAATCGAATGCAGCCAAGAGCGAGCGTCTAGGACTTACGGTTCAGGAGTTATTCACAGAAACATGGTTCTGAACATGCTGCCAATTGCTCGCCTGGGAAACAAGCAGAGAAGTCCAAGATAGTGTTTTTTAGACTGGCTGCCACGAGCTGAATCGAATGCAGCCAAGAGCGAGCGTCTAGGACTTACGGTTCAGGAGTTATTCACAGAAACATGGTTCTTTTACTGCCAGCCGCGAAAGCGAAAATAACCAAGATCGAGCGTCTAGGATTTACTTGTCAATAACTCGCCTGGGAAACATCCAGAGAAGTCAAACACAGTGCTCCTATACTAATTGCCTGGCGCTGAGACGAATGCCGCCAAGATCGAGCGTCTAGGACTTACGGTTCAAGAATTAGCTTTAGAAACATTTGCCTTAGGAACATGCAGAGAAGTCCAAGATAGTGTTTTTTAGACTGGCTGCCACGAGCTGAATCGAATGCAGCCAAGAGCGAGCGTCTAGGACTTACGGTTCAGGAGTTATTCACAGAAACATGGTTCTGAACATGCTGCCAATTGCTCGCCTGGGAACATGCAGAGAAGTCCAAGATAGTGTTTTTTAGACTGGCTGCCACGAGGTGAATCGAATGCAGCCAAGAGCGAGCGTCTAGGACTTACGGTTCAGGAGTTATTCACAGAAACATGGTTCTTTTACTGCCAGCCGCGAAAGCGAAAATACCAAGATCGAGCGTCTAGGATTTACTTGTCAATAACTCGCCTGGGAAACATCCAGAGAAGTCAAACACAGTGCTCCTATACTAATTGCCTGGCGCTGAGACGAATGCCGCCAAGATCGAGCGTCTAGGACTTACGGTTCAAGAATTAGCTTTAGAAACATTTGCCTTAGGAACATGCAGAGAAGTCCAAGATAGTGTTTTTTAGACTGGCTGCCACGAGCTGAATCGAATGCAGCCAAGAGCGAGCGTCTAGGACTTACGGTTCAGGAGTTATTCACAGAAACATGGTTCTGAACATGCTGCCAATTTCTCGCCTGGGAAACATGCAGAGAAGTCCAAGATAGTGTTTTTTAGACTGGCTGCCACGAGCTGAATCGAATGCAGCCAAGAGCGAGCGTCTAGGACTTACGGTTCAGGAGTTATTCACAGAAACATGGTTCTGAACATGCTGCCAATTGCTCGCCTGGGAAACATGCAGAGAAGTCCAAGATAGTGTTTTTTAGACTGGCTGCCACGAGCTGAATCGAATGCAGCCAAGAGCGAGCGTCTAGGACTTACGGTTCAGGAGTTATTCACAGAAACATGGTTCTGAACATGCTGCCAATTGCTCGCCTGGGAAACATGCAGAGAAGTCCAAGATAGTGTTTTTTAGACTGGCTGCCACGAGCTGAATCGAATGCAGCCAAGAGCGAGCGTCTAGGACTTACGGTTCAGGAGTTATTCACAGAAACATGGTTCTGAACATGCTGACAATTGCTCGCCTGGGAAACATCCAGAGAAGTCAAACACAGTGCTCCTATACTAATTGCCTGGCGCTGAGACGAATGCCGCCAAGATCGAGCGTCTAGGACTTACGGTTCAAGAATTAGCTTTAGAAACATTTGCCTTAGGAACATGCAGAGAAGTCCAAGATAGTGTTTTTTAGACTGGCTGCCACGAGCTGAATCGAATGCAGCCAAGAGCGAGCGTCTAGGACTTACGGTTCAGGAGTTATTCACAGAAACATGGTTCTGAACATGCTGCCAATTGCTCGCCTGGGAAACATGCAGAGAAGTCCAAGATAGTGTTTTTTAGACTGGCTGCCACGAGCTGAATCGAATGCAGCCAAGAGCGAGCGTCTAGGACTTACGGTTCAGGAGTTATTCACAGAAACATGGTTCTGAACATGCTGACAATTGCTCGCCTGGGAAACATCCAGAGAAGTCAAACACAGTGCTCCTATACTAATTGCCTGGCGCTGAGACGAATGCCGCCAAGATCGAGCGTCTAGGACTTACGGTTCAAGAATTAGCTTTAGAAACATTTGCCTTAGGAACATGCAGAGAAGTCCAAGATAGTGTTTTTTAGACTGGCTGCCACGAGCTGAATCGAATGCAGCCAAGAGCGAGCGTCTAGGACTTACGGTTCAGGAGTTATTCACAGAAACATGGTTCTGAACATGCTGCCAATTGCTCGCCTGGGAAACATGCAGAGAAGTCCAAGATAGTGTTTTTTAGACTGGCTGCCACGAGCTGAATCGAATGCAGCCAAGAGCGAGCGTCTAGGACTTACGGTTCAGGAGTTATTCACAGAAACATGGTTCTTTTACTGCCAGCCGCGAAAGCGAAAATAACCAAGATCGAGCGTCTAGGATTTACTTGTCAATAACTCGCCTGGGAAACATCCAGAGAAGTCAAACACAGTGCTCCTATACTAATTGCCAGGCGCTGAGACGAATGCCGCCAAGATCGAGCGTCTAGGACTTACGGTTCAGGAGTTATTCACAGAAACATGGTTCTGAACATGCTGCCAATTTCTCGCCTGGGAAACATGCAGAGAAGTCCAAGATAGTGTTTTTTAGACTGGCTGCCACGAGCTGAATCGAATGCAGCCAAGAGCGAGCGTCTAGGACTTACGGTTCAGGAGTTATTCACAGAAACATGGTTCTTTTACTGCCAGCCGCGAAAGCGAAAATAACCAAGATCGAGCGTCTAGGATTTACTTGTCAATAACTCGCCTGGGAAACATCCAGAGAAGTCAAACACAGTGCTCCTATACTAATTGCCAGGCGCTGAGACGAATGCCGCCAAGATCGAGCGTCTAGGACTTACGGTTCAGGAGTTATTCACAGAAACATGGTTCTGAACATGCTGCCAATTTCTCGCCTGGGAAACATGCAGAGAAGTCCAAGATAGTGTTTTTTAGACTGGCTGCCACGAGCTGAATCGAATGCAGCCAAGAGCGAGCGTCTAGGACTTACGGTTCAGGAGTTATTCACAGAAACATGGTTCTGAACATGCTGCCAATTGCTCGCCTGGGAAACATGCAGAGAAGTCCAAGATAGTGTTTTTTAGACTGGCTGCCACGAGCTGAATCGAATGCAGCCAAGAGCGAGCGTCTAGGACTTACGGTTCAGGAGTTATTCACAGAAACATGGTTCTTTTACTGCCAGCCGCGAAAGCGAAAATAACCAAGATCGAGCGTCTAGGATTTACTTGTCAATAACTCGCCTGGGAAACATCCAGAGAAGTCAAACACAGTGCTCCTATACTAATTGCCTGGCGCTGAGACGAATGCCGCCAAGATCGAGCGTCTAGGACTTACGGTTCAAGAATTAGCTTTAGAAACATTTGCCTTAGGAACATGCAGAGAAGTCCAAGATAGTGTTTTTTAGACTGGCTGCCACGAGCTGAATCGAATGCAGCCAAGAGCGAGCGTCTAGGACTTACGGTTCAGGAGTTATTCACAGAAACATGGTTCTGAACATGCTGCCAATTGCTCGCCTGGGAAACATGCAGAGAAGTCCAAGATAGTGTTTTTTAGACTGGCTGCCACGAGCTGAATCGAATGCAGCCAAGAGCGAGCGTCTAGGACTTACGGTTCAGGAGTTATTCACAGAAACATGGTTCTGAACATGCTGCCAATTGCTCGCCTGGGAAACATGCAGAGAAGTCCAAGATAGTGTTTTTTAGACTGGCTGCCACGAGCTGAATCGAATGCAGCCAAGAGCGAGCGTCTAGGACTTACGGTTCAGGAGTTATTCACAGAAACATGGTTCTGAACATGCTGCCAATTGCTCGCCTGGGAAACAAGCAGAGAAGTCCAAGATAGTGTTTTTTAGACTGGCTGCCACGAGCTGAATCGAATGCAGCCAAGAGCGAGCGTCTAGGACTTACGGTTCAGGAGTTATTCACAGAAACATGGTTCTTTTACTGCCAGCCGCGAAAGCGAAAATAACCAAGATCGAGCGTCTAGGATTTACTTGTCAATAACTCGCCTGGGAAACATCCAGAGAAGTCAAACACAGTGCTCCTATACTAATTGCCTGGCGCTGAGACGAATGCCGCCAAGATCGAGCGTCTAGGACTTACGGTTCAAGAATTAGCTTTAGAAACATTTGCCTTAGGAACATGCAGAGAAGTCCAAGATAGTGTTTTTTAGACTGGCTGCCACGAGCTGAATCGAATGCAGCCAAGAGCGAGCGTCTAGGACTTACGGTTCAGGAGTTATTCACAGAAACATGGTTCTGAACATGCTGCCAATTGCTCGCCTGGGAAACATGCAGAGAAGTCCAAGATAGTGTTTTTTAGACTGGCTGCCACGAGCTGAATCGAATGCAGCCAAGAGCGAGCGTCTAGGACTTACGGTTCAGGAGTTATTCACAGAAACATGGTTCTTTTACTGCCAGCCGCGAAAGCGAAAATAACCAAGATCGAGCGTCTAGGATTTACTTGTCAATAACTCGCCTGGGAAACATCCAGAGAAGTCAAACACAGTGCTCCTATACTAATTGCCAGGCGCTGAGACGAATGCCGCCAAGATCGAGCGTCTAGGACTTACGGTTCAGGAGTTATTCACAGAAACATGGTTCTGAACATGCTGCCAATTTCTCGCCTGGGAAACATGCAGAGAAGTCCAAGATAGTGTTTTTTAGACTGGCTGCCACGAGCTGAATCGAATGCAGCCAAGAGCGAGCGTCTAGGACTTACGGTTCAGGAGTTATTCACAGAAACATGGTTCTGAACATGCTGCCAATTGCTCGCCTGGGAAACATGCAGAGAAGTCCAAGATAGTGTTTTTTAGACTGGCTGCCACGAGCTGAATCGAATGCAGCCAAGAGCGAGCGTCTAGGACTTACGGTTCAGGAGTTATTCACAGAAACATGGTTCTGAACATGCTGCCAATTGCTCGCCTGGGAAACATGCAGAGAAGTCCAAGATAGTGTTTTTTAGACTGGCTGCCACGAGCTGAATCGAATGCAGCCAAGAGCGAGCGTCTAGGACTTACGGTTCAGGAGTTATTCACAGAAACATGGTTCTGAACATGCTGCCAATTGCTCGCCTGGGAAACAAGCAGAGAAGTCCAAGATAGTGTTTTTTAGACTGGCTGCCACGAGCTGAATCGAATGCAGCCAAGAGCGAGCGTCTAGGACTTACGGTTCAGGAGTTATTCACAGAAACATGGTTCTTTTACTGCCAGCCGCGAAAGCGAAAATAACCAAGATCGAGCGTCTAGGATTTACTTGTCAATAACTCGCCTGGGAAACATCCAGAGAAGTCAAACACAGTGCTCCTATACTAATTGCCAGGCGCTGAGACGAATGCCGCCAAGATCGAGCGTCTAGGACTTACGGTTCAGGAGTTATTCACAGAAACATGGTTCTGAACATGCTGCCAATTTCTCGCCTGGGAAACATGCAGAGAAGTCCAAGATAGTGTTTTTTAGACTGGCTGCCACGAGCTGAATCGAATGCAGCCAAGAGCGAGCGTCTAGGACTTACGGTTCAGGAGTTATTCACAGAAACATGGTTCTTTTACTGCCAGCCGCGAAAGCGAAAATAACCAAGATCGAGCGTCTAGGATTTACTTGTCAATAACTCGCCTGGGAAACATCCAGAGAAGTCAAACACAGTGCTCCTATACTAATTGCCAGGCGCTGAGACGAATGCCGCCAAGATCGAGCGTCTAGGACTTACGGTTCAGGAGTTATTCACAGAAACATGGTTCTGAACATGCTGCCAATTTCTCGCCTGGGAAACATGCAGAGAAGTCCAAGATAGTGTTTTTTAGACTGGCTGCCACGAGCTGAATCGAATGCAGCCAAGAGCGAGCGTCTAGGACTTACGGTTCAGGAGTTATTCACAGAAACATGGTTCTGAACATGCTGCCAATTGCTCGCCTGGGAAACATGCAGAGAAGTCCAAGATAGTGTTTTTTAGACTGGCTGCCACGAGCTGAATCGAATGCAGCCAAGAGCGAGCGTCTAGGACTTACGGTTCAGGAGTTATTCACAGAAACATGGTTCTTTTACTGCCAGCCGCGAAAGCGAAAATAACCAAGATCGAGCGTCTAGGATTTACTTGTCAATAACTCGCCTGGGAAACATCCAGAGAAGTCAAACACAGTGCTCCTATACTAATTGCCTGGCGCTGAGACGAATGCCGCCAAGATCGAGCGTCTAGGACTTACGGTTCAAGAATTAGCTTTAGAAACATTTGCCTTAGGAACATGCAGAGAAGTCCAAGATAGTGTTTTTTAGACTGGCTGCCACGAGCTGAATCGAATGCAGCCAAGAGCGAGCGTCTAGGACTTACGGTTCAGGAGTTATTCACAGAAACATGGTTCTGAACATGCTGCCAATTGCTCGCCTGGGAAACATGCAGAGAAGTCCAAGATAGTGTTTTTTAGACTGGCTGCCACGAGCTGAATCGAATGCAGCCAAGAGCGAGCGTCTAGGACTTACGGTTCAGGAGTTATTCACAGAAACATGGTTCTGAACATGCTGCCAATTGCTCGCCTGGGAAACATGCAGAGAAGTCCAAGATAGTGTTTTTTAGACTGGCTGCCACGAGCTGAATCGAATGCAGCCAAGAGCGAGCGTCTAGGACTTACGGTTCAGGAGTTATTCACAGAAACATGGTTCTGAACATGCTGCCAATTGCTCGCCTGGGAAACAAGCAGAGAAGTCCAAGATAGTGTTTTTTAGACTGGCTGCCACGAGCTGAATCGAATGCAGCCAAGAGCGAGCGTCTAGGACTTACGGTTCAGGAGTTATTCACAGAAACATGGTTCTTTTACTGCCAGCCGCGAAAGCGAAAATAACCAAGATCGAGCGTCTAGGATTTACTTGTCAATAACTCGCCTGGGAAACATCCAGAGAAGTCAAACACAGTGCTCCTATACTAATTGCCTGGCGCTGAGACGAATGCCGCCAAGATCGAGCGTCTAGGACTTACGGTTCAAGAATTAGCTTTAGAAACATTTGCCTTAGGAACATGCAGAGAAGTCCAAGATAGTGTTTTTTAGACTGGCTGCCACGAGCTGAATCGAATGCAGCCAAGAGCGAGCGTCTAGGACTTACGGTTCAGGAGTTATTCACAGAAACATGGTTCTGAACATGCTGCCAATTGCTCGCCTGGGAAACATGCAGAGAAGTCCAAGATAGTGTTTTTTAGACTGGCTGCCACGAGGTGAATCGAATGCAGCCAAGAGCGAGCGTCTAGGACTTACGGTTCAGGAGTTATTCACAGAAACATGGTTCTTTTACTGCCAGCCGCGAAAGCGAAAATAACCAAGATCGAGCGTCTAGGATTTACTTGTCAATAACTCGCCTGGGAAACATCCAGAGAAGTCAAACACAGTGCTCCTATACTAATTGCCTGGCGCTGAGACGAATGCCGCCAAGATCGAGCGTCTAGGACTTACGGTTCAAGAATTAGCTTTAGAAACATTTGCCTTAGGAACATGCAGAGAAGTCCAAGATAGTGTTTTTTAGACTGGCTGCCACGAGCTGAATCGAATGCAGCCAAGAGCGAGCGTCTAGGACTTACGGTTCAGGAGTTATTCACAGAAACATGGTTCTGAACATGCTGCCAATTTCTCGCCTGGGAAACATGCAGAGAAGTCCAAGATAGTGTTTTTTAGACTGGCTGCCACGAGCTGAATCGAATGCAGCCAAGAGCGAGCGTCTAGGACTTACGGTTCAGGAGTTATTCACAGAAACATGGTTCTGAACATGCTGCCAATTGCTCGCCTGGGAAACATGCAGAGAAGTCCAAGATAGTGTTTTTTAGACTGGCTGCCACGAGCTGAATCGAATGCAGCCAAGAGCGAGCGTCTAGGACTTACGGTTCAGGAGTTATTCACAGAAACATGGTTCTGAACATGCTGCCAATTGCTCGCCTGGGAAACATGCAGAGAAGTCCAAGATAGTGTTTTTTAGACTGGCTGCCACGAGCTGAATCGAATGCAGCCAAGAGCGAGCGTCTAGGACTTACGGTTCAGGAGTTATTCACAGAAACATGGTTCTGAACATGCTGACAATTGCTCGCCTGGGAAACATCCAGAGAAGTCAAACACAGTGCTCCTATACTAATTGCCTGGCGCTGAGACGAATGCCGCCAAGATCGAGCGTCTAGGACTTACGGTTCAAGAATTAGCTTTAGAAACATTTGCCTTAGGAACATGCAGAGAAGTCCAAGATAGTGTTTTTTAGACTGGCTGCCACGAGCTGAATCGAATGCAGCCAAGAGCGAGCGTCTAGGACTTACGGTTCAGGAGTTATTCACAGAAACATGGTTCTGAACATGCTGCCAATTGCTCGCCTGGGAAACATGCAGAGAAGTCCAAGATAGTGTTTTTTAGACTGGCTGCCACGAGCTGAATCGAATGCAGCCAAGAGCGAGCGTCTAGGACTTACGGTTCAGGAGTTATTCACAGAAACATGGTTCTGAACATGCTGACAATTGCTCGCCTGGGAAACATCCAGAGAAGTCAAACACAGTGCTCCTATACTAATTGCCTGGCGCTGAGACGAATGCCGCCAAGATCGAGCGTCTAGGACTTACGGTTCAAGAATTAGCTTTAGAAACATTTGCCTTAGGAACATGCAGAGAAGTCCAAGATAGTGTTTTTTAGACTGGCTGCCACGAGCTGAATCGAATGCAGCCAAGAGCGAGCGTCTAGGACTTACGGTTCAGGAGTTATTCACAGAAACATGGTTCTGAACATGCTGCCAATTGCTCGCCTGGGAAACATGCAGAGAAGTCCAAGATAGTGTTTTTTAGACTGGCTGCCACGAGCTGAATCGAATGCAGCCAAGAGCGAGCGTCTAGGACTTACGGTTCAGGAGTTATTCACAGAAACATGGTTCTTTTACTGCCAGCCGCGAAAGCGAAAATAACCAAGATCGAGCGTCTAGGATTTACTTGTCAATAACTCGCCTGGGAAACATCCAGAGAAGTCAAACACAGTGCTCCTATACTAATTGCCAGGCGCTGAGACGAATGCCGCCAAGATCGAGCGTCTAGGACTTACGGTTCAGGAGTTATTCACAGAAACATGGTTCTGAACATGCTGCCAATTTCTCGCCTGGGAAACATGCAGAGAAGTCCAAGATAGTGTTTTTTAGACTGGCTGCCACGAGCTGAATCGAATGCAGCCAAGAGCGAGCGTCTAGGACTTACGGTTCAGGAGTTATTCACAGAAACATGGTTCTGAACATGCTGCCAATTGCTCGCCTGGGAAACATGCAGAGAAGTCCAAGATAGTGTTTTTTAGACTGGCTGCCACGAGCTGAATCGAATGCAGCCAAGAGCGAGCGTCTAGGACTTACGGTTCAGGAGTTATTCACAGAAACATGGTTCTGAACATGCTGCCAATTGCTCGCCTGGGAAACATGCAGAGAAGTCCAAGATAGTGTTTTTTAGACTGGCTGCCACGAGCTGAATCGAATGCAGCCAAGAGCGAGCGTCTAGGACTTACGGTTCAGGAGTTATTCACAGAAACATGGTTCTGAACATGCTGCCAATTGCTCGCCTGGGAAACATGCAGAGAAGTCCAAGATAGTGTTTTTTAGACTGGCTGCCACGAGCTGAATCGAATGCAGCCAAGAGCGAGCGTCTAGGACTTACGGTTCAGGAGTTATTCACAGAAACATGGTTCTTTTACTGCCAGCCGCGAAAGCGAAAATAACCAAGATCGAGCGTCTAGCATTTACTTGTCAATAACTCGCCTGGGAAACATCCAGAGAAGTCAAACACAGTGCTCCTATACTAATTGCCTGGCGCTGAGACGAATGCCGCCAAGATCGAGCGTCTAGGACTTACGGTTCAAGAATTAGCTTTAGAAACATTTGCCTTAGGAACATGCAGAGAAGTCCAAGATAGTGTTTTTTAGACTGGCTGCCACGAGCTGAATCGAATGCAGCCAAGAGCGAGCGTCTAGGACTTACGGTTCAGGAGTTATTCACAGAAACATGGTTCTGAACATGCTGCCAATTGCTCGCCTGGGAAACATGCAGAGAAGTCCAAGATAGTGTTTTTTAGACTGGCTGCCACGAGCTGAATCGAATGCAGCCAAGAGCGAGCGTCTAGGACTTACGGTTCAGGAGTTATTCACAGAAACATGGTTCTTTTACTGCCAGCCGCGAAAGCGAAAATAACCAAGATCGAGCGTCTAGGATTTACTTGTCAATAACTCGCCTGGGAAACATCCAGAGAAGTCAAACACAGTGCTCCTATACTAAATGCCAGGCGCTGAGACGAATGCCGCCAAGATCGAGCGTCTAGGACTTACGGTTCAGGAGTTATTCACAGAAACATGGTTCTGAACATGCTGCCAATTTCTCGTCTGGGAAACATGCAGAGAAGTCCAAGATAGTGTTTTTTAGACTGGCTGCCACGAGCTGAATCGAATGCAGCCAAGAGCGAGCGTCTAGGACTTACGGTTCAGGAGTTATTCACAGAAACATGGTTCTTTTACTGCCAGCCGCGAAAGCGAAAATAACCAAGATCGAGCGTCTAGGATTTACTTGTCAATAACTCGCCTGGGAAACATCCAGAGAAGTCAAACACAGTGCTCCTATACTAATTGCCAGGCGCTGAGACGAATGCCGCCAAGATCGAGCGTCTAGGACTTACGGTTCAGGAGTTATTCACAGAAACATGGTTCTGAACATGCTGCCAATTTCTCGCCTGGGAAACATGCAGAGAAGTCCAAGATAGTGTTTTTTAGACTGGCTGCCACGAGCTGAATCGAATGCAGCCAAGAGCGAGCGTCTAGGACTTACGGTTCAGGAGTTATTCACAGAAACATGGTTCTGAACATGCTGCCAATTGCTCGCCTGGGAAACATGCAGAGAAGTCCAAGATAGTGTTTTTTAGACTGGCTGCCACGAGCTGAATCGAATGCAGCCAAGAGCGAGCGTCTAGGACTTACGGTTCAGGAGTTATTCACAGAAACATGGTTCTTTTACTGCCAGCCGCGAAAGCGAAAATAACCAAGATCGAGCGTCTAGGATTTACTTGTCAATAACTCGCCTGGGAAACATCCAGAGAAGTCAAACACAGTGCTCCTATACTAATTGCCTGGCGCTGAGACGAATGCCGCCAAGATCGAGCGTCTAGGACTTACGGTTCAAGAATTAGCTTTAGAAACATTTGCCTTAGGAACATGCAGAGAAGTCCAAGATAGTGTTTTTTAGACTGGCTGCCACGAGCTGAATCGAATGCAGCCAAGAGCGAGCGTCTAGGACTTACGGTTCAGGAGTTATTCACAGAAACATGGTTCTGAACATGCTGCCAATTGCTCGCCTGGGAAACATGCAGAGAAGTCCAAGATAGTGTTTTTTAGACTGGCTGCCACGAGCTGAATCGAATGCAGCCAAGAGCGAGCGTCTAGGACTTACGGTTCAGGAGTTATTCACAGAAACATGGTTCTGAACATGCTGCCAATTGCTCGCCTGGGAAACATGCAGAGAAGTCCAAGATAGTGTTTTTTAGACTGGCTGCCACGAGCTGAATCGAATGCAGCCAAGAGCGAGCGTCTAGGACTTACGGTTCAGGAGTTATTCACAGAAACATGGTTCTGAACATGCTGCCAATTGCTCGCCTGGGAAACAAGCAGAGAAGTCCAAGATAGTGTTTTTTAGACTGGCTGCCACGAGCTGAATCGAATGCAGCCAAGAGCGAGCGTCTAGGACTTACGGTTCAGGAGTTATTCACAGAAACATGGTTCTTTTACTGCCAGCCGCGAAAGCGAAAATAACCAAGATCGAGCGTCTAGGATTTACTTGTCAATAACTCGCCTGGGAAACATCCAGAGAAGTCAAACACAGTGCTCCTATACTAATTGCCTGGCGCTGAGACGAATGCCGCCAAGATCGAGCGTCTAGGACTTACGGTTCAAGAATTAGCTTTAGAAACATTTGCCTTAGGAACATGCAGAGAAGTCCAAGATAGTGTTTTTTAGACTGGCTGCCACGAGCTGAATCGAATGCAGCCAAGAGCGAGCGTCTAGGACTTACGGTTCAGGAGTTATTCACAGAAACATGGTTCTGAACATGCTGCCAATTGCTCGCCTGGGAAACATGCAGAGAAGTCCAAGATAGTGTTTTTTAGACTGGCTGCCACGAGCTGAATCGAATGCAGCCAAGAGCGAGCGTCTAGGACTTACGGTTCAGGAGTTATTCACAGAAACATGGTTCTTTTACTGCCAGCCGCGAAAGCGAAAATAACCAAGATCGAGCGTCTAGGATTTACTTGTCAATAACTCGCCTGGGAAACATCCAGAGAAGTCAAACACAGTGCTCCTATACTAATTGCCAGGCGCTGAGACGAATGCCGCCAAGATCGAGCGTCTAGGACTTACGGTTCAGGAGTTATTCACAGAAACATGGTTCTGAACATGCTGCCAATTTCTCGCCTGGGAAACATGCAGAGAAGTCCAAGATAGTGTTTTTTAGACTGGCTGCCACGAGCTGAATCGAATGCAGCCAAGAGCGAGCGTCTAGGACTTACGGTTCAGGAGTTATTCACAGAAACATGGTTCTGAACATGCTGCCAATTGCTCGCCTGGGAAACATGCAGAGAAGTCCAAGATAGTGTTTTTTAGACTGGCTGCCACGAGGTGAATCGAATGCAGCCAAGAGCGAGCGTCTAGGACTTACGGTTCAGGAGTTATTCACAGAAACATGGTTCTTTTACTGCCAGCCGCGAAAGCGAAAATAACCAAGATCGAGCGTCTAGGATTTACTTGTCAATAACTCGCCTGGGAAACATCCAGAGAAGTCAAACACAGTGCTCCTATACTAATTGCCTGGCGCTGAGACGAATGCCGCCAAGATCGAGCGTCTAGGACTTACGGTTCAAGAATTAGCTTTAGAAACATTTGCCTTAGGAACATGCAGAGAAGTCCAAGATAGTGTTTTTTAGACTGGCTGCCACGAGCTGAATCGAATGCAGCCAAGAGCGAGCGTCTAGGACTTACGGTTCAGGAGTTATTCACAGAAACATGGTTCTGAACATGCTGCCAATTTCTCGCCTGGGAAACATGCAGAGAAGTCCAAGATAGTGTTTTTTAGACTGGCTGCCACGAGCTGAATCGAATGCAGCCAAGAGCGAGCGTCTAGGACTTACGGTTCAGGAGTTATTCACAGAAACATGGTTCTGAACATGCTGCCAATTGCTCGCCTGGGAAACATGCAGAGAAGTCCAAGATAGTGTTTTTTAGACTGGCTGCCACGAGCTGAATCGAATGCAGCCAAGAGCGAGCGTCTAGGACTTACGGTTCAGGAGTTATTCACAGAAACATGGTTCTGAACATGCTGCCAATTGCTCGCCTGGGAAACATGCAGAGAAGTCCAAGATAGTGTTTTTTAGACTGGCTGCCACGAGCTGAATCGAATGCAGCCAAGAGCGAGCGTCTAGGACTTACGGTTCAGGAGTTATTCACAGAAACATGGTTCTGAACATGCTGACAATTGCTCGCCTGGGAAACATCCAGAGAAGTCAAACACAGTGCTCCTATACTAATTGCCTGGCGCTGAGACGAATGCCGCCAAGATCGAGCGTCTAGGACTTACGGTTCAAGAATTAGCTTTAGAAACATTTGCCTTAGGAACATGCAGAGAAGTCCAAGATAGTGTTTTTTAGACTGGCTGCCACGAGCTGAATCGAATGCAGCCAAGAGCGAGCGTCTAGGACTTACGGTTCAGGAGTTATTCACAGAAACATGGTTCTGAACATGCTGCCAATTGCTCGCCTGGGAAACATGCAGAGAAGTCCAAGATAGTGTTTTTTAGACTGGCTGCCACGAGCTGAATCGAATGCAGCCAAGAGCGAGCGTCTAGGACTTACGGTTCAGGAGTTATTCACAGAAACATGGTTCTGAACATGCTGACAATTGCTCGCCTGGGAAACATCCAGAGAAGTCAAACACAGTGCTCCTATACTAATTGCCTGGCGCTGAGACGAATGCCGCCAAGATCGAGCGTCTAGGACTTACGGTTCAAGAATTAGCTTTAGAAACATTTGCCTTAGGAACATGCAGAGAAGTCCAAGATAGTGTTTTTTAGACTGGCTGCCACGAGCTGAATCGAATGCAGCCAAGAGCGAGCGTCTAGGACTTACGGTTCAGGAGTTATTCACAGAAACATGGTTCTGAACATGCTGCCAATTGCTCGCCTGGGAAACATGCAGAGAAGTCCAAGATAGTGTTTTTTAGACTGGCTGCCACGAGCTGAATCGAATGCAGCCAAGAGCGAGCGTCTAGGACTTACGGTTCAGGAGTTATTCACAGAAACATGGTTCTTTTACTGCCAGCCGCGAAAGCGAAAATAACCAAGATCGAGCGTCTAGGATTTACTTGTCAATAACTCGCCTGGGAAACATCCAGAGAAGTCAAACACAGTGCTCCTATACTAATTGCCAGGCGCTGAGACGAATGCCGCCAAGATCGAGCGTCTAGGACTTACGGTTCAGGAGTTATTCACAGAAACATGGTTCTGAACATGCTGCCAATTTCTCGCCTGGGAAACATGCAGAGAAGTCCAAGATAGTGTTTTTTAGACTGGCTGCCACGAGCTGAATCGAATGCAGCCAAGAGCGAGCGTCTAGGACTTACGGTTCAGGAGTTATTCACAGAAACATGGTTCTGAACATGCTGCCAATTGCTCGCCTGGGAAACATGCAGAGAAGTCCAAGATAGTGTTTTTTAGACTGGCTGCCACGAGCTGAATCGAATGCAGCCAAGAGCGAGCGTCTAGGACTTACGGTTCAGGAGTTATTCACAGAAACATGGTTCTGAACATGCTGCCAATTGCTCGCCTGGGAAACATGCAGAGAAGTCCAAGATAGTGTTTTTTAGACTGGCTGCCACGAGCTGAATCGAATGCAGCCAAGAGCGAGCGTCTAGGACTTACGGTTCAGGAGTTATTCACAGAAACATGGTTCTGAACATGCTGCCAATTGCTCGCCTGGGAAACATGCAGAGAAGTCCAAGATAGTGTTTTTTAGACTGGCTGCCACGAGCTGAATCGAATGCAGCCAAGAGCGAGCGTCTAGGACTTACGGTTCAGGAGTTATTCACAGAAACATGGTTCTGAACATGCTGCCAATTGCTCGCCTGGGAAACATGCAGAGAAGTCCAAGATAGTGTTTTTTAGACTGGCTGCCACGAGCTGAATCGAATGCAGCCAAGAGCGAGCGTCTAGGACTTACGGTTCAGGAGTTATTCACAGAAACATGGTTCTGAACATGCTGCCAATTGCTCGCCTGGGAAACATGCAGAGAAGTCCAAGATAGTGTTTTTTAGACTGGCTGCCACGAGCTGAATCGAATGCAGCCAAGAGCGAGCGTCTAGGACTTACGGTTCAGGAGTTATTCACAGAAACATGGTTCTTTTACTGCCAGCCGCGAAAGCGAAAATAACCAAGATCGAGCGTCTAGCATTTACTTGTCAATAACTCGCCTGGGAAACATCCAGAGAAGTCAAACACAGTGCTCCTATACTAATTGCCTGGCGCTGAGACGAATGCCGCCAAGATCGAGCGTCTAGGACTTACGGTTCAAGAATTAGCTTTAGAAACATTTGCCTTAGGAACATGCAGAGAAGTCCAAGATAGTGTTTTTTAGACTGGCTGCCACGAGCTGAATCGAATGCAGCCAAGAGCGAGCGTCTAGGACTTACGGTTCAGGAGTTATTCACAGAAACATGGTTCTGAACATGCTGCCAATTGCTCGCCTGGGAAACATGCAGAGAAGTCCAAGATAGTGTTTTTTAGACTGGCTGCCACGAGGTGAATCGAATGCAGCCAAGAGCGAGCGTCTAGGACTTACGGTTCAGGAGTTATTCACAGAAACATGGTTCTTTTACTGCCAGCCGCGAAAGCGAAAATAACCAAGATCGAGCGTCTAGGATTTACTTGTCAATAACTCGCCTGGGAAACATCCAGAGAAGTCAAACACAGTGCTCCTATACTAATTGCCTGGCGCTGAGACGAATGCCGCCAAGATCGAGCGTCTAGGACTTACGGTTCAAGAATTAGCTTTAGAAACATTTGCCTTAGGAACATGCAGAGAAGTCCAAGATAGTGTTTTTTAGACTGGCTGCCACGAGCTGAATCGAATGCAGCCAAGAGCGAGCGTCTAGGACTTACGGTTCAGGAGTTATTCACAGAAACATGGTTCTGAACATGCTGCCAATTTCTCGCCTGGGAAACATGCAGAGAAGTCCAAGATAGTGTTTTTTAGACTGGCTGCCACGAGCTGAATCGAATGCAGCCAAGAGCGAGCGTCTAGGACTTACGGTTCAGGAGTTATTCACAGAAACATGGTTCTGAACATGCTGCCAATTGCTCGCCTGGGAAACATGCAGAGAAGTCCAAGATAGTGTTTTTTAGACTGGCTGCCACGAGCTGAATCGAGTGCAGCCAAGAGCGAGCGTCTAGGACTTACGGTTCAGGAGTTATTCACAGAAACATGGTTCTGAACATGCTGCCAATTGCTCGCCTGGGAAACATGCAGAGAAGTCCAAGATAGTGTTTTTTAGACTGGCTGCCACGAGCTGAATCGAATGCAGCCAAGAGCGAGCGTCTAGGACTTACGGTTCAGGAGTTATTCACAGAAACATGGTTCTGAACATGCTGACAATTGCTCGCCTGGGAAACATCCAGAGAAGTCAAACACAGTGCTCCTATACTAATTGCCTGGCGCTGAGACGAATGCCGCCAAGATCGAGCGTCTAGGACTTACGGTTCAAGAATTAGCTTTAGAAACATTTGCCTTAGGAACATGCAGAGAAGTCCAAGATAGTGTTTTTTAGACTGGCTGCCACGAGCTGAATCGAATGCAGCCAAGAGCGAGCGTCTAGGACTTACGGTTCAGGAGTTATTCACAGAAACATGGTTCTGAACATGCTGCCAATTGCTCGCCTGGGAAACATGCAGAGAAGTCCAAGATAGTGTTTTTTAGACTGGCTGCCACGAGCTGAATCGAATGCAGCCAAGAGCGAGCGTCTAGGACTTACGGTTCAGGAGTTATTCACAGAAACATGGTTCTGAACATGCTGACAATTGCTCGCCTGGGAAACATCCAGAGAAGTCAAACACAGTGCTCCTATACTAATTGCCTGGCGCTGAGACGAATGCCGCCAAGATCGAGCGTCTAGGACTTACGGTTCAAGAATTAGCTTTAGAAACATTTGCCTTAGGAACATGCAGAGAAGTCCAAGATAGTGTTTTTTAGACTGGCTGCCACGAGCTGAATCGAATGCAGCCAAGAGCGAGCGTCTAGGACTTACGGTTCAGGAGTTATTCACAGAAACATGGTTCTGAACATGCTGCCAATTGCTCGCCTGGGAAACATGCAGAGAAGTCCAAGATAGTGTTTTTTAGACTGGCTGCCACGAGCTGAATCGAATGCAGCCAAGAGCGAGCGTCTAGGACTTACGGTTCAGGAGTTATTCACAGAAACATGGTTCTTTTACTGCCAGCCGCGAAAGCGAAAATAACCAAGATCGAGCGTCTAGGATTTACTTGTCAATAACTCGCCTGGGAAACATCCAGAGAAGTCAAACACAGTGCTCCTATACTAATTGCCAGGCGCTGAGACGAATGCCGCCAAGATCGAGCGTCTAGGACTTACGGTTCAGGAGTTATTCACAGAAACATGGTTCTGAACATGCTGCCAATTTCTCGCCTGGGAAACATGCAGAGAAGTCCAAGATAGTGTTTTTTAGACTGGCTGCCACGAGCTGAATCGAATGCAGCCAAGAGCGAGCGTCTAGGACTTACGGTTCAGGAGTTATTCACAGAAACATGGTTCTGAACATGCTGCCAATTGCTCGCCTGGGAAACATGCAGAGAAGTCCAAGATAGTGTTTTTTAGACTGGCTGCCACGAGCTGAATCGAATGCAGCCAAGAGCGAGCGTCTAGGACTTACGGTTCAGGAGTTATTCACAGAAACATGGTTCTGAACATGCTGCCAATTGCTCGCCTGGGAAACATGCAGAGAAGTCCAAGATAGTGTTTTTTAGACTGGCTGCCACGAGCTGAATCGAATGCAGCCAAGAGCGAGCGTCTAGGACTTACGGTTCAGGAGTTATTCACAGAAACATGGTTCTGAACATGCTGCCAATTGCTCGCCTGGGAAACATGCAGAGAAGTCCAAGATAGTGTTTTTTAGACTGGCTGCCACGAGCTGAATCGAATGCAGCCAAGAGCGAGCGTCTAGGACTTACGGTTCAGGAGTTATTCACAGAAACATGGTTCTTTTACTGCCAGCCGCGAAAGCGAAAATAACCAAGATCGAGCGTCTAGCATTTACTTGTCAATAACTCGCCTGGGAAACATCCAGAGAAGTCAAACACAGTGCTCCTATACTAATTGCCTGGCGCTGAGACGAATGCCGCCAAGATCGAGCGTCTAGGACTTACGGTTCAAGAATTAGCTTTAGAAACATTTGCCTTAGGAACATGCAGAGAAGTCCAAGATAGTGTTTTTTAGACTGGCTGCCACGAGCTGAATCGAATGCAGCCAAGAGCGAGCGTCTAGGACTTACGGTTCAGGAGTTATTCACAGAAACATGGTTCTGAACATGCTGCCAATTGCTCGCCTGGGAAACATGCAGAGAAGTCCAAGATAGTGTTTTTTAGACTGGCTGCCACGAGCTGAATCGAATGCAGCCAAGAGCGAGCGTCTAGGACTTACGGTTCAGGAGTTATTCACAGAAACATGGTTCTTTTACTGCCAGCCGCGAAAGCGAAAATAACCAAGATCGAGCGTCTAGGATTTACTTGTCAATAACTCGCCTGGGAAACATCCAGAGAAGTCAAACACAGTGCTCCTATACTAAATGCCAGGCGCTGAGACGAATGCCGCCAAGATCGAGCGTCTAGGACTTACGGTTCAGGAGTTATTCACAGAAACATGGTTCTGAACATGCTGCCAATTTCTCGTCTGGGAAACATGCAGAGAAGTCCAAGATAGTGTTTTTTAGACTGGCTGCCACGAGCTGAATCGAATGCAGCCAAGAGCGAGCGTCTAGGACTTACGGTTCAGGAGTTATTCACAGAAACATGGTTCTTTTACTGCCAGCCGCGAAAGCGAAAATAACCAAGATCGAGCGTCTAGGATTTACTTGTCAATAACTCGCCTGGGAAACATCCAGAGAAGTCAAACACAGTGCTCCTATACTAATTGCCAGGCGCTGAGACGAATGCCGCCAAGATCGAGCGTCTAGGACTTACGGTTCAGGAGTTATTCACAGAAACATGGTTCTGAACATGCTGCCAATTTCTCGCCTGGGAAACATGCAGAGAAGTCCAAGATAGTGTTTTTTAGACTGGCTGCCACGAGCTGAATCGAATGCAGCCAAGAGCGAGCGTCTAGGACTTACGGTTCAGGAGTTATTCACAGAAACATGGTTCTGAACATGCTGCCAATTGCTCGCCTGGGAAACATGCAGAGAAGTCCAAGATAGTGTTTTTTAGACTGGCTGCCACGAGCTGAATCGAATGCAGCCAAGAGCGAGCGTCTAGGACTTACGGTTCAGGAGTTATTCACAGAAACATGGTTCTTTTACTGCCAGCCGCGAAAGCGAAAATAACCAAGATCGAGCGTCTAGGATTTACTTGTCAATAACTCGCCTGGGAAACATCCAGAGAAGTCAAACACAGTGCTCCTATACTAATTGCCTGGCGCTGAGACGAATGCCGCCAAGATCGAGCGTCTAGGACTTACGGTTCAAGAATTAGCTTTAGAAACATTTGCCTTAGGAACATGCAGAGAAGTCCAAGATAGTGTTTTTTAGACTGGCTGCCACGAGCTGAATCGAATGCAGCCAAGAGCGAGCGTCTAGGACTTACGGTTCAGGAGTTATTCACAGAAACATGGTTCTGAACATGCTGCCAATTGCTCGCCTGGGAAACATGCAGAGAAGTCCAAGATAGTGTTTTTTAGACTGGCTGCCACGAGCTGAATCGAATGCAGCCAAGAGCGAGCGTCTAGGACTTACGGTTCAGGAGTTATTCACAGAAACATGGTTCTGAACATGCTGCCAATTGCTCGCCTGGGAAACATGCAGAGAAGTCCAAGATAGTGTTTTTTAGACTGGCTGCCACGAGCTGAATCGAATGCAGCCAAGAGCGAGCGTCTAGGACTTACGGTTCAGGAGTTATTCACAGAAACATGGTTCTGAACATGCTGCCAATTGCTCGCCTGGGAAACAAGCAGAGAAGTCCAAGATAGTGTTTTTTAGACTGGCTGCCACGAGCTGAATCGAATGCAGCCAAGAGCGAGCGTCTAGGACTTACGGTTCAGGAGTTATTCACAGAAACATGGTTCTTTTACTGCCAGCCGCGAAAGCGAAAATAACCAAGATCGAGCGTCTAGGATTTACTTGTCAATAACTCGCCTGGGAAACATCCAGAGAAGTCAAACACAGTGCTCCTATACTAATTGCCTGGCGCTGAGACGAATGCCGCCAAGATCGAGCGTCTAGGACTTACGGTTCAAGAATTAGCTTTAGAAACATTTGCCTTAGGAACATGCAGAGAAGTCCAAGATAGTGTTTTTTAGACTGGCTGCCACGAGCTGAATCGAATGCAGCCAAGAGCGAGCGTCTAGGACTTACGGTTCAGGAGTTATTCACAGAAACATGGTTCTGAACATGCTGCCAATTGCTCGCCTGGGAAACATGCAGAGAAGTCCAAGATAGTGTTTTTTAGACTGGCTGCCACGAGCTGAATCGAATGCAGCCAAGAGCGAGCGTCTAGGACTTACGGTTCAGGAGTTATTCACAGAAACATGGTTCTTTTACTGCCAGCCGCGAAAGCGAAAATAACCAAGATCGAGCGTCTAGGATTTACTTGTCAATAACTCGCCTGGGAAACATCCAGAGAAGTCAAACACAGTGCTCCTATACTAATTGCCAGGCGCTGAGACGAATGCCGCCAAGATCGAGCGTCTAGGACTTACGGTTCAGGAGTTATTCACAGAAACATGGTTCTGAACATGCTGCCAATTTCTCGCCTGGGAAACATGCAGAGAAGTCCAAGATAGTGTTTTTTAGACTGGCTGCCACGAGCTGAATCGAATGCAGCCAAGAGCGAGCGTCTAGGACTTACGGTTCAGGAGTTATTCACAGAAACATGGTTCTGAACATGCTGCCAATTGCTCGCCTGGGAAACATGCAGAGAAGTCCAAGATAGTGTTTTTTAGACTGGCTGCCACGAGCTGAATCGAATGCAGCCAAGAGCGAGCGTCTAGGACTTACGGTTCAGGAGTTATTCACAGAAACATGGTTCTGAACATGCTGCCAATTGCTCGCCTGGGAAACATGCAGAGAAGTCCAAGATAGTGTTTTTTAGACTGGCTGCCACGAGCTGAATCGAATGCAGCCAAGAGCGAGCGTCTAGGACTTACGGTTCAGGAGTTATTCACAGAAACATGGTTCTGAACATGCTGCCAATTGCTCGCCTGGGAAACATGCAGAGAAGTCCAAGATAGTGTTTTTTAGACTGGCTGCCACGAGCTGAATCGAATGCAGCCAAGAGCGAGCGTCTAGGACTTACGGTTCAGGAGTTATTCACAGAAACATGGTTCTTTTACTGCCAGCCGCGAAAGCGAAAATAACCAAGATCGAGCGTCTAGGATTTACTTGTCAATAACTCGCCTGGGAAACATCCAGAGAAGTCAAACACAGTGCTCCTATACTAATTGCCTGGCGCTGAGACGAATGCCGCCAAGATCGAGCGTCTAGGACTTACGGTTCAAGAATTAGCTTTAGAAACATTTGCCTTAGGAACATGCAGAGAAGTCCAAGATAGTGTTTTTTAGACTGGCTGCCACGAGCTGAATCGAATGCAGCCAAGAGCGAGCGTCTAGGACTTACGGTTCAGGAGTTATTCACAGAAACATGGTTCTGAACATGCTGCCAATTGCTCGCCTGGGAAACATGCAGAGAAGTCCAAGATAGTGTTTTTTAGACTGGCTGCCACGAGCTGAATCGAATGCAGCCAAGAGCGAGCGTCTAGGACTTACGGTTCAGGAGTTATTCACAGAAACATGGTTCTTTTACTGCCAGCCGCGAAAGCGAAAATAACCAAGATCGAGCGTCTAGGATTTACTTGTCAATAACTCGCCTGGGAAACATCCAGAGAAGTCAAACACAGTGCTCCTATACTAAATGCCAGGCGCTGAGACGAATGCCGCCAAGATCGAGCGTCTAGGACTTACGGTTCAGGAGTTATTCACAGAAACATGGTTCTGAACATGCTGCCAATTTCTCGTCTGGGAAACATGCAGAGAAGTCCAAGATAGTGTTTTTTAGACTGGCTGCCACGAGCTGAATCGAATGCAGCCAAGAGCGAGCGTCTAGGACTTACGGTTCAGGAGTTATTCACAGAAACATGGTTCTTTTACTGCCAGCCGCGAAAGCGAAAATAACCAAGATCGAGCGTCTAGGATTTACTTGT
>NW_027463083.1:0-35618 GCF_050947455.1 Rhinoderma darwinii
AAACTTTCAGATAAGTCAAAGACAGTGCTTCTATACTAATTGCCAGGCGCTGAGACGAATGCCGCCAAGATCAAGCGTCTAAGACTTACGGTTCAAGAATTAGCCTCAGAAACAGTGGGAAACAGTGCTTCTATACTAATTGCCTGGCGCTGAGACGAATGCCGCCAAGATCGAGCGTCTATGACTTACGGTTCAAGAATTAGCCTCAGAAACAGTGGTTTTGAACATGCTGCCAATAGCTCGCCTGGGAAACATCCAGAGAAGTCCATGATAGTGTTTTTTTAGACTGGCTGCCACGAGCTGAAACGAATGCAGCCAAGAGCGAGCGTCTGTGACTTACGGTTCAAGAGTTATTCACATAAACATGGTTCTGAACTTTGCTGCCAGCCGCGAAAGCGAAAGCAACCAAGATCGAGCGTCTAGGATTTACTTGTGAATAGCTCGCCTGGAAAACATCCAGAGAAGTCAAAGACAGTGCAGCTATACTGATTGCCAGGCGCTGAGACGAATGCCGCCAAGATCAAGCGTCTAAGACTTACGGTTCAAGAATTAGCCTCAGAAACAGTGGGAAACAGTGCTTCTATACTAATTGCCAGGCGCTGAGACGAATGCCGCCAAGATCGAGCGTCTATGACTTACGGTTCAAGAATTAGCCTCAGAAACAGTGGTTCTGAACATGCTGCCAATAGCTCGCCTGGGAAACATCCAGAGAAGTCCAAGATAGGGTTTTTTTAGACTGGCTGCCACGAGCTGAAACGAATGCAGCCAAGAGCGAGCGTCTGACTTACGGTTCAAGAGTTATTCACAGAAACATGGTTCTGAACTTTGCTGCCAGCCGCGAAAGCGAAAGTAACCAAGATCGAGCGTCTAGGATTTACTTGTCAATAGCTCGCCTGGGAAACATCCAGAGAAGTCAAAGACAGTGCTTCTATACTAATTGCCAGGCGCTGAGACGAATGCCGCCAAGATCGAGCGTCTATGACTTACGGTTCAAGAATTAGCCTCAGAAACAGTGGTTCTGAACATGCTGCCAATAGCTCGCCTGGGAAACATCCAGAGAAGTCCAAGATAGTGTTTTTTTTAGACTGGCTGCCACGAGCTGAAACGAATGCAGCCAAGAGCGAGCGTCTGTGACTTACGGTTCAAGAGTTATTCACAGAAACATGGTTCTGAACTTTGCTGCCAGCCGCGAAAGCGAAAATAACCAAGATCGAGCGTCTAGGATTTACTTGTCAATAGCTCGCCTGGGAAACATCCAGTGAAGTCAAAGACAGTGCTTCTATACTAATTGCCAGGCGCTGAGACGAATGCCGCCAAGATCGAGAGTCTATGACTTACGGTTCAAGAATTAGCCTCAGAAACAGTGGGAAACAGTGCTTCTATACTAATTGCCAGGCGCTGAGACGAATGCCGCCAAGATCGAGCGTCTATGACTTACGGTTCAAGAATTAGCCTCAGAAACAGTGGTTCTGAACATGCTGCCAATAGCTCGCCTGGGAAACATCCAGAGAAGTCCAAGATAGGGTTTTTTTAGACTGGCTGCCACGAGCTGAAACGAATGCAGCCAAGAGCGAGCGTCTGACTTACGGTTCAAGAGTTATTCACAGAAACATGGTTCTGAACTTTGCTGCCAGCCGCGAAAGCGAAAGTAACCAAGATCGAGCGTCTAGGATTTACTTGTGAATAGCTCGCCTGGGAAACATCCAGTGAAGTCAAAGACAGTGCTTCTATACTAATTGCCAGGCGCTGAGACGAATGCCGCCAAGATCGAGAGTCTATGACTTACGGTTCAAGAATTAGCCTCAGAAACAGTGGGAAACAGTGCTTCTATACTAATTGCCAGGCGCTGAGACGAATGCCGCCAAGATCGAGCGTCTATGACTTACGGTTCAAGAATTAGCCTCAGAAACAGTGGTTCTGAACATGCTGCCAATAGCTCGCCTGGGAAACATCCAGAGAAGTCCAAGATAGGGTTTTTTTAGACTGGCTGCCACGAGCTGAAACGAATGCAGCCAAGAGCGAGCGTCTGACTTACGGTTCAAGAGTTATTCACAGAAACATGGTTCTGAACTTTGCTGCCAGCCGCGAAAGCGAAAGCAACCAAGATCGAGCGTCTAGGATTTACTTGTGAATAGCTCGCCTGGAAAACATCCAGAGAAGTCAAAGACAGTGCAGCTATACTAATTGCCAGGCGCTGAGACGAATGGCCGCCAAGATCAAGCGTCTAAGACTTACGGTTCAAGAATTAGCCTCAGAAACAGTGGGAAACAGTGCTTCTATACTAATTGCCAGGCGCTGAGACGAATGCCGCCAAGATCGAGCGTCTATGACTTACGGTTCAAGAATTAGCCTCAGAAACAGTGGGAAACAGTGCTTCTATACTAATTGCCAGGCGCTGAGACGAATGCCGCCAAGATCGAGCGTCTATGACTTACGGTTCAAGAATTAGCCTCAGAAACAGTGGTTCTGAACATGCTGCCAATAGCTCGCCTGGGAAACATCCAGAGAAGTCCAAGATAGTGTTTTTTTAGACTGGCTGCCACGAGCTGAAACGCATGCAGCCAAGAGCGAGCGTCTGTGACTTACGGTTCAAGAGTTATTCACAGAAACATGGTTCTGAACTTTGCTGCCAGCCGCGAAAGCGAAAGTAACCAAGATCGAGCGTCTAGGATTTACTTGTGAATAGCTCGCCTGGGAAACTTTCAGATAAGTCAAAGACAGTGCTTCTCCACTAATTGCCAGGCGCTGAGACGAATGCCGCCAAGATCAAGCGTCTAAGACTTACGGTTCAAGGATTAGCCTCAGAAACAGTGGGAAACAGTGCTTCTATACTAATTGCCAGGCGCTGAGACGAATGCCGCCAAGATCGAGCGTCTATGACTTACGGTTCAAGAATTAGCCTCAGAAACAGTGGTTTTTGAACATGCTGCCAATAGCTCGCCTGGGAAACATACAGAGAAGTCCAAGATAGTGTTTTTTTTTAGACTGGCTGCCACGAGCTGAAACGAATGCAGCCAAGAGCGAGCGTCTGTGACTTACGGTTCAAGAGTTATTCACAGAAACATGGTTCTGAACTTTGCTGCCAGCCGCGAAAGCGAAAGTAACCAAGATCGAGCGTCTAGGATTTACTTGTGAATAGCTCGCCTGGGAAACATCCAGAGAAGTCAAAGACAGTGCTTCTATACTAATTGCCAGGCGCTGAGACGAATGCCGCCAAGATCAAGCGTCTAAGACTTACGGTTCAAGAATTAGCCTCAGAAACAGTGGGAAACAGTGCTTCTATACTAATTGCCAGGCGCTGAGACGAATGCCGCCAAGATCGAGCGTCTATGACTTACGGTTCAAGAATTAGCCTCAGAAACAGTGGTTCAAAACATGCTGCCAATAGCTCGCCTGGGAAACATCCAGAGAAGTCCAAGATAGTGTTTTTTTTAGACTGCCTGCCACGAGCTGAAACGAATGCAGCCAAGAGCGAGCGTCTGTGACTTACGGTTCAAGAGTTATTCACAGAAACATGGTTCTGAACTTTGCTGCCAGCCGCGAAAGCGAAAGTAACCAAGATCGAGCGTCTAGGATTTACTTGTCAATAGCTCGCCTGGGAAACATCCAGAGAAGTCAAAGACAGTGCTTCTATACTAATTGCCAGGCGCTGAGACGAATGCCGCCAAGATCGAGCGTCTATGACTTACGGTTCAAGAATTAGCCTCAGAAACAGTGGTTCTGAACATGCTGCCAATAGCTCGCCTGGGAAACATCCAGAGAAGTCCAAGATAGTGTTTTTTTTAGACTGGCTGCCACGAGCTGAAACGAATGCAGCCAAGAGCGAGCGTCTGTGACTTACGGTTCAAGAGTTATTCACAGAAACATGGTTCTGAACTTTGCTGCCAGCCGCGAAAGCGAAAATAACCAAGATCGAGCGTCTAGGATTTACTTGTCAATAGCTCGCCTGGGAAACATCCAGTGAAGTCAAAGACAGTGCTTCTATACTAATTGCCAGGCGCTGAGACGAATGCCGCCAAGATCGAGAGTCTATGACTTACGGTTCAAGAATTAGCCTCAGAAACAGTGGGAAACAGTGCTTCTATACTAATTGCCAGGCGCTGAGACGAATGCCGCCAAGATCGAGCGTCTATGACTTACGGTTCAAGAATTAGCCTCAGAAACAGTGGTTCTGAACATGCTGCCAATAGCTCGCCTGGGAAACATCCAGAGAAGTCCAAGATAGGGTTTTTTTAGACTGGCTGCCACGAGCTGAAACGAATGCAGCCAAGAGCGAGCGTCTGACTTACGGTTCAAGAGTTATTCACAGAAACATGGTTCTGAACTTTGCTGCCAGCCGCGAAAGCGAAAGTAACCAAGATCGAGCGTCCTAGGATTTACTTGTGAATAGCTCGCCTGGGAAACATCCAGTGAAGTCAAAGACAGTGCTTCTATACTAATTGCCAGGCGCTGAGACGAATGCCGCCAAGATCGAGAGTCTATGACTTACGGTTCAAGAATTAGCCTCAGAAACAGTGGGAAACAGTGCTTCTATACTAATTGCCAGGCGCTGAGACGAATGCCGCCAAGATCGAGCGTCTATGACTTACGGTTCAAGAATTAGCCTCAGAAACAGTGGTTCTGAACATGCTGCCAATAGCTCGCCTGGGAAACATCCAGAGAAGTCCAAGATAGGGTTTTTTTAGACTGGCTGCCACGAGCTGAAACGAATGCAGCCAAGAGCGAGCGTCTGACTTACGGTTCAAGAGTTATTCACAGAAACATGGTTCTGAACTTTGCTGCCAGCCGCGAAAGCGAAAGTAACCAAGATCGAGCGTCTAGGATTTACTTGTGAATAGCTCGCCTGGGAAACTTTCAGATAAGTCAAAGACAGTGCTTCTATACTAATTGCCAGGCGCTGAGACGAATGCCGCCAAGATCAAGCGTCTAAGACTTACGGTTCAAGAATTAGCCTCAGAAACAGTGGGAAACAGTGCTTCTATACTAATTGCCTGGCGCTGAGACGAATGCCGCCAAGATCGAGCGTCTATGACTTACGGTTCAAGAATTAGCCTCAGAAACAGTGGTTTTGAACATGCTGCCAATAGCTCGCCTGGGAAACATCCAGAGAAGTCCATGATAGTGTTTTTTTAGACTGGCTGCCACGAGCTGAAACGAATGCAGCCAAGAGCGAGCGTCTGTGACTTACGGTTCAAGAGTTATTCACATAAACATGGTTCTGAACTTTGCTGCCAGCCGCGAAAGCGAAAGCAACCAAGATCGAGCGTCTAGGATTTACTTGTGAATAGCTCGCCTGGAAAACATCCAGAGAAGTCAAAGACAGTGCAGCTATACTGATTGCCAGGCGCTGAGACGAATGCCGCCAAGATCAAGCGTCTAAGACTTACGGTTCAAGAATTAGCCTCAGAAACAGTGGGAAACAGTGCTTCTATACTAATTGCCAGGCGCTGAGACGAATGCCGCCAAGATCGAGCGTCTATGACTTACGGTTCAAGAATTAGCCTCAGAAACAGTGGTTTCTGAACATGCTGCCAATAGCTCGCCTGGGAAACATCCAGAGAAGTCCAAGATAGGGTTTTTTTAGACTGGCTGCCACGAGCTGAAACGAATGCAGCCAAGAGCGAGCGTCTGACTTACGGTTCAAGAGTTATTCACAGAAACATGGTTCTGAACTTTGCTGCCAGCCGCGAAAGCGAAAGTAACCAAGATCGAGCGTCTAGGATTTACTTGTGAATAGCTCGCCTGGGAAACTTTCAGATAAGTCAAAGACAGTGCTTCTATACTAATTGCCAGGCGCTGAGACGAATGCCGCCAAGATCAAGCGTCTAAGACTTACGGTTCAAGAATTAGCCTCAGAAACAGTGGGAAACAGTGCTTCTATACTAATTGCCTGGCGCTGAGACGAATGCCGCCAAGATCGAGCGTCTATGACTTACGGTTCAAGAATTAGCCTCAGAAACAGTGGTTTTGAACATGCTGCCAATAGCTCGCCTGGGAAACATCCAGAGAAGTCCATGATAGTGTTTTTTTAGACTGGCTGCCACGAGCTGAAACGAATGCAGCCAAGAGCGAGCGTCTGTGACTTACGGTTCAAGAGTTATTCACATAAACATGGTTCTGAACTTTGCTGCCAGCCGCGAAAGCGAAAGCAACCAAGATCGAGCGTCTAGGATTTACTTGTGAATAGCTCGCCTGGAAAACATCCAGAGAAGTCAAAGACAGTGCAGCTATACTGATTGCCAGGCGCTGAGACGAATGCCGCCAAGATCAAGCGTCTAAGACTTACGGTTCAAGAATTAGCCTCAGAAACAGTGGGAAACAGTGCTTCTATACTAATTGCCAGGCGCTGAGACGAATGCCGCCAAGATCGAGCGTCTATGACTTACGGTTCAAGAATTAGCCTCAGAAACAGTGGTTCTGAACATGCTGCCAATAGCTCGCCTGGGAAACATCCAGAGAAGTCCAAGATAGTGTTTTTTAGACTGGCTGCCACGAGCTGAAACGAATGCAGCCAAGAGCGAGCGTCTGTCACTTACGGTTCAAGAGTTATTCACAGAAACATGGTTCTGAACTTTGCTTGCAGCCGCGAAAGCGAAAATAACCAAGATCGAGCGTCTAGGATTTACTTGTGAATAGCTCGCCTGGGAAACATCCAGAGAAGTCAAAGACAGTGCTTCTATACTAATTGCCAGGCGCTGAGACGAATGCCGCCAAGATCAAGCGTCTAAGACTTACGGTTCAAGAATTAGCCTCAGAAACAGTGGGAAACAGTGCTTCTATACTAATTGCCAGGCGCTGAGACGAATGCCGCCAAGATCGAGCGTCTATGACTTACGGTTCAAGAATTAGCCTCAGAAACAGTGGTTCTGAACATGCTGCCAATAGCTCGCCTGGGAAACATCCAGAGAAGTCCAAGATAGTGTTTTTTTTAGACTGGCTGCGACGAGCTGAAACGAATGCAGCCAAGAGCGAGCGTCTGTGACTTACGGTTCAAAAGTTATTCACATAAACATGGTTCTGAACTTTGCTGCCAGCCGCGAAAGCCAAAGCAACCAAGATCGAGCGTCTAGGATTTACTTGTGAATAGCTCGCCTGGAAAACATCCAGAGAAGTCAAAGACAGTGCAGCTATACTAATTGCCAGGCGCTGAGACGAATGCCGCCAAGATCAAGCGTCTAAGACTTACGGTTCAAGAATTAGCCTCAGAAACAGTGGGAAACAGTGCTTCTATACTAATTGCCAGGCGCTGAGACGAATGCCGCCAAGATCGAGCGTCTATGACTTACGGTTCAAGAATTAGCCTCAGAAACAGTGGTTCTGAACATGCTGCCAATAGCTCGCCTGGGAAACATCCAGAGAAGTCCAAGATAGTGTTTTTTTTAGACTGGCTGCGACGAGCTGAAACGAATGCAGCCAAGAGCGAGCGTCTGTGACTTACGGTTCAAAAGTTATTCACATAAACATGGTTCTGAACTTTGCTGCCAGCCGCGAAAGCCAAAGCAACCAAGATCGAGCGTCTAGGATTTACTTGTGAATAGCTCGCCTGGAAAACATCCAGTGAAGTCAAAGACAGTGCTTCTATACTAATTGCCAGGCGCTGAGACGAATGCCGCCAAGATCGAGAGTCTATGACTTACGGTTCAAGAATTAGCCTCAGAAACAGTGGGAAACAGTGCTTCTATACTAATTGCCAGGCGCTGAGACGAATGCCGCCAAGATCGAGCGTCTATGACTTACGGTTCAAGAATTAGCCTCAGAAACAGTGGTTCTGAACATGCTGCCAATAGCTCGCCTGGGAAACATCCAGAGAAGTCCAAGATAGTGTTTTTTTTAGACTGGCTGCCACGAGCTGAAACGAATGCAGCCAAGAGCGAGCGTCTGTGACTTACGGTTCAAAAGTTATTCACATAAACATGGTTCTGAACTTTGCTGCCAGCCGCGAAAGCGAAAGCAACCAAGATCGAGCGTCTAGGATTTACTTGTGAATAGCTCGCCTGGAAAACATCCAGAGAAGTCAAAGACAGTGCAGCTATACTAATTGCCAGGCGCTGAGACGAATGCCGCCAAGATCAAGCGTCTAAGACTTACGGTTCAAGAATTAGCCTCAGAAACAGTGGGAAACAGTGCTTCTATACTAATTGCCAGGCGCTGAGACGAATGCCGCCAAGATCGAGCGTCTATGACTTACGGTTCAAGAATTAGCCTCAGAAACAGTGGGAAACAGTGCTTCTATACTAATTGCCAGGCGCTGAGACGAATGCCGCCAAGATCGAGCGTCTATGACTTACGGTTCAAGAATTAGCCTCAGAAACAGTGGTTCTGAACATGCTGCCAATAGCTCGCCTGGGAAACATCCAGAGAAGTCCAAGATAGTGTTTTTTTAGACTGGCTGCCACGAGCTGAAACGCATGCAGCCAAGAGCGAGCGTCTGTGACTTACGGTTCAAGAGTTATTCACAGAAACATGGTTCTGAACTTTGCTGCCAGCCGCGAAAGCGAAAGTAACCAAGATCGAGCGTCTAGGATTTACTTGTGAATAGCTCGCCTGGGAAACTTTCAGATAAGTCAAAGACAGTGCTTCTCCACTAATTGCCAGGCGCTGAGACGAATGCCGCCAAGATCAAGCGTCTAAGACTTACGGTTCAAGGATTAGCCTCAGAAACAGTGGGAAACAGTGCTTCTATACTAATTGCCAGGCGCTGAGACGAATGCCGCCAAGATCGAGCGTCTATGACTTACGGTTCAAGAATTAGCCTCAGAAACAGTGGTTTTGAACATGCTGCCAATAGCTCGCCTGGGAAACATACAGAGAAGTCCAAGATAGTGTTTTTTTTTAGACTGGCTGCCACGAGCTGAAACGAATGCAGCCAAGAGCGAGCGTCTGTGACTTACGGTTCAAGAGTTATTCACAGAAACATGGTTCTGAACTTTGCTGCCAGCCGCGAAAGCGAAAGTAACCAAGATCGAGCGTCTAGGATTTACTTGTGAATAGCTCGCCTGGGAAACATCCAGAGAAGTCAAAGACAGTGCTTCTATACTAATTGCCAGGCGCTGAGACGAATGCCGCCAAGATCAAGCGTCTAAGACTTACGGTTCAAGAATTAGCCTCAGAAACAGTGGGAAACAGTGCTTCTATACTAATTGCCAGGCGCTGAGACGAATGCCGCCAAGATCGAGCGTCTATGACTTACGGTTCAAGAATTAGCCTCAGAAACAGTGGTTCAAAACATGCTGCCAATAGCTCGCCTGGGAAACATCCAGAGAAGTCCAAGATAGTGTTTTTTTTAGACTGCCTGCCACGAGCTGAAACGAATGCAGCCAAGAGCGAGCGTCTGTGACTTACGGTTCAAGAGTTATTCACAGAAACATGGTTCTGAACTTTGCTGCCAGCCGCGAAAGCGAAAGTAACCAAGATCGAGCGTCTAGGATTTACTTGTCAATAGCTCGCCTGGGAAACATCCAGAGAAGTCAAAGACAGTGCTTCTATACTAATTGCCAGGCGCTGAGACGAATGCCGCCAAGATCGAGCGTCTATGACTTACGGTTCAAGAATTAGCCTCAGAAACAGTGGTTCTGAACATGCTGCCAATAGCTCGCCTGGGAAACATCCAGAGAAGTCCAAGATAGTGTTTTTTTTAGACTGGCTGCCACGAGCTGAAACGAATGCAGCCAAGAGCGAGCGTCTGTGACTTACGGTTCAAGAGTTATTCACAGAAACATGGTTCTGAACTTTGCTGCCAGCCGCGAAAGCGAAAATAACCAAGATCGAGCGTCTAGGATTTACTTGTCAATAGCTCGCCTGGGAAACATCCAGTGAAGTCAAAGACAGTGCTTCTATACTAATTGCCAGGCGCTGAGACGAATGCCGCCAAGATCGAGAGTCTATGACTTACGGTTCAAGAATTAGCCTCAGAAACAGTGGGAAACAGTGCTTCTATACTAATTGCCAGGCGCTGAGACGAATGCCGCCAAGATCGAGCGTCTATGACTTACGGTTCAAGAATTAGCCTCAGAAACAGTGGTTCTGAACATGCTGCCAATAGCTCGCCTGGGAAACATCCAGAGAAGTCCAAGATAGGGTTTTTTTAGACTGGCTGCCACGAGCTGAAACGAATGCAGCCAAGAGCGAGCGTCTGACTTACGGTTCAAGAGTTATTCACAGAAACATGGTTCTGAACTTTGCTGCCAGCCGCGAAAGCGAAAGTAACCAAGATCGAGCGTCTAGGATTTACTTGTGAATAGCTCGCCTGGGAAACATCCAGTGAAGTCAAAGACAGTGCTTCTATACTAATTGCCAGGCGCTGAGACGAATGCCGCCAAGATCGAGAGTCTATGACTTACGGTTCAAGAATTAGCCTCAGAAACAGTGGGAAACAGTGCTTCTATACTAATTGCCAGGCGCTGAGACGAATGCCGCCAAGATCGAGCGTCTATGACTTACGGTTCAAGAATTAGCCTCAGAAACAGTGGTTCTGAACATGCTGCCAATAGCTCGCCTGGGAAACATCCAGAGAAGTCCAAGATAGGGTTTTTTTAGACTGGCTGCCACGAGCTGAAACGAATGCAGCCAAGAGCGAGCGTCTGACTTACGGTTCAAGAGTTATTCACAGAAACATGGTTCTGAACTTTGCTGCCAGCCGCGAAAGCGAAAGTAACCAAGATCGAGCGTCTAGGATTTACTTGTGAATAGCTCGCCTGGGAAACTTTAAGATAAGTCAAAGACAGTGCTTCTATACTAATTGCCAGGCGCTGAGACGAATGCCGCCAAGATCAAGCGTCTAAGACTTACGGTTCAAGAATTAGCCTCAGAAACAGTGGGAAACAGTGCTTCTATACTAATTGCCTGGCGCTGAGACGAATGCCGCCAAGATCGAGCGTCTATGACTTACGGTTCAAGAATTAGCCTCAGAAACAGTGGTTTTGAACATGCTGCCAATAGCTCGCCTGGGAAACATCCAGAGAAGTCCATGATAGTGTTTTTTTAGACTGGCTGCCACGAGCTGAAACGAATGCAGCCAAGAGCGAGCGTCTGTGACTTACGGTTCAAGAGTTATTCACATAAACATGGTTCTGAACTTTGCTGCCAGCCGCGAAAGCGAAAGCAACCAAGATCGAGCGTCTAGGATTTACTTGTGAATAGCTCGCCTGGAAAACATCCAGAGAAGTCAAAGACAGTGCAGCTATACTGATTGCCAGGCGCTGAGACGAATGCCGCCAAGATCAAGCGTCTAAGACTTACGGTTCAAGAATTAGCCTCAGAAACAGTGGGAAACAGTGCTTCTATACTAATTTGCCAGGCGCTGAGACGAATGCCGCCAAGATCGAGCGTCTATGACTTACGGTTCAAGAATTAGCCTCAGAAACAGTGGTTCTGAACATGCTGCCAATAGCTCGCCTGGGAAACATCCAGAGAAGTCCAAGATAGTGTTTTTTAGACTGGCTGCCACGAGCTGAAACGAATGCAGCCAAGAGCGAGCGTCTGTCACTTACGGTTCAAGAGTTATTCACAGAAACATGGTTCTGAACTTTGCTTGCAGCCGCGAAAGCGAAAATAACCAAGATCGAGCGTCTAGGATTTACTTGTGAATAGCTCGCCTGGGAAACATCCAGAGAAGTCAAAGACAGTGCTTCTATACTAATTGCCAGGCGCTGAGACGAATGCCGCCAAGATCAAGCGTCTAAGACTTACGGTTCAAGAATTAGCCTCAGAAACAGTGGGAAACAGTGCTTCTATACTAATTGCCAGGCGCTGAGACGAATGCCGCCAAGATCGAGCGTCTATGACTTACGGTTCAAGAATTAGCCTCAGAAACAGTGGTTCTGAACATGCTGCCAATAGCTCGCCTGGGAAACATCCAGAGAAGTCCAAGATAGTGTTTTTTTTAGACTGGCTGCGACGAGCTGAAACGAATGCAGCCAAGAGCGAGCGTCTGTGACTTACGGTTCAAAAGTTATTCACATAAACATGGTTCTGAACTTTGCTGCCAGCCGCGAAAGCCAAAGCAACCAAGATCGAGCGTCTAGGATTTACTTGTGAATAGCTCGCCTGGAAAACATCCAGAGAAGTCAAAGACAGTGCAGCTATACTAATTGCCAGGCGCTGAGACGAATGCCGCCAAGATCAAGCGTCTAAGACTTACGGTTCAAGAATTAGCCTCAGAAACAGTGGGAAACAGTGCTTCCATACTAATTGCCAGGCGCTGAGACGAATGCCGCCAAGATCGAGCGTCTATGACTTACGGTTCAAGAATTAGCCTCAGAAACAGTGGTTCTGAACATGCTGCCAATAGCTCGCCTGGGAAACATCCAGAGAAGTCCAAGATAGTGTTTTTTAGACTGGCTGCCACGAGCTGAAACGATGCAGCCAAGAGCGAGCGTCTGTCACTTACGGTTCAAGAGTTATTCACAGAAACATGGTTCTGAACTTTGCTGCCAGCCGCGAAAGCGAAAATAACCAAGATCGAGCGTCTAGGATTTACTTGTCAATAGCTCGCCTGGGAAACATCCAGAGAAGTCAAAGACAGTGCTTCTATACTAATTGCCAGGCGCTGAGACGAATGCCGCCAAGATCAAGCGTCTAAGACTTACGGTTCAAGAATTAGCCTCAGAAACAGTGGGAAACAGTGCTTCTATACTAATTGCCAGGCGCTGAGACGAATGCCGCCAAGATCGAGCGTCTATGACTTACGGTTCAAGAATTAGCCTCAGAAACAGTGGTTTTGAACATGCTGCCAATAGCTCGCCTGGGAAACATCCAGAGAAGTCAAAGACAGTGCAGCTATACTGATTGCCAGGCGCTGAGAACGAATGCCGCCAAGATCAAGCGTCTAAGACTTACGGTTCAAGAATTAGCCTCAGAAACAGTGGGAAACAGTGCTTCTCTACTAATTGCCAGGCGCTGAGACGAATGCCGCCAAGATCGAGCGTCTATGACTTACGGTTCAAGAATTAGCCTCAGAAACAGTGGTTCTGAACATGCTGCCAATAGCTCGCCTGGGAAACATCCAGAGAAGTCCAAGATAGTGTTTTTTTTAGACTGGCTGCGACGAGCTGAAACGAATGCAGCCAAGAGCGAGCGTCTGTGACTTACGGTTCAAAAGTTATTCACATAAACATGGTTCTGAACTTTGCTGCCAGCCGCGAAAGCCAAAGCAACCAAGATCGAGCGTCTAGGATTTACTTGTGAATAGCTCGCCTGGAAAACATCCAGAGAAGTCAAAGACAGTGCAGCTATACTAATTGCCAGGCGCTGAGACGAATGCCGCCAAGATCAAGCGTCTAAGACTTACGGTTCAAGAATTAGCCTCAGAAACAGTGGGAAACAGTGCTTCCATACTAATTGCCAGGCGCTGAGACGAATGCCGCCAAGATCGAGCGTCTATGACTTACGGTTCAAGAATTAGCCTCAGAAACAGTGGTTCTGAACATGCTGCCAATAGCTCGCCTGGGAAACATCCAGAGAAGTCCAAGATAGTGTTTTTTAGACTGGCTGCCACGAGCTGAAACGAATGCAGCCAAGAGCGAGCGTCTGTCACTTACGGTTCAAGAGTTATTCACAGAAACATGGTTCTGAACTTTGCTGCCAGCCGCGAAAGCGAAAATAACCAAGATCGAGCGTCTAGGATTTACTTGTCAATAGCTCGCCTGGGAAACATCCAGAGAAGTCAAAGACAGTGCTTCTATACTAATTGCCAGGCGCTGAGACGAATGCCGCCAAGATCAAGCGTCTAAGACTTACGGTTCAAGAATTAGCCTCAGAAACAGTGGGAAACAGTGCTTCTATACTAATTGCCAGGCGCTGAGACGAATGCCGCCAAGATCGAGCGTCTATGACTTACGGTTCAAGATTTGCCTCAGAACAGTGGTTTTGAACATGCTGCCAATAGCTCGCGTGGGAAACATCCAGAGAAGTCCAAGATAGTGTTTTTTTAGACTGGCTGCCACGAGCTGAAACGAATGCAGCCAAGAGCGAGCGTCTGTCACTTACGGTTCAAGAGTTATTCACAGAAACATGGTTTCTGAACTTTGCTGCCAGCCGCGAAAGCGAAAATAACCAAGATCGAGCGTCTAGGATTTACTTGTCAATAGCTCGCCTGGGAAACATCCAGAGAAGTCAAAGACAGTGCTTCTATACTAATTGCCAGGCGCTGAGACGAATGCCGCCAAGATCGAGCGTCTATGACTTACGGTTCAAGAATTAGCCTTAGAAACAGTGGGAAACAGTGCTTCTATACTAATTGCCAGGCGCTGAGACGAATTCCGCCAAGATCGAGCGTCTATGACTTACGGTTCAAGAATTATCCTCAGAAACAGTGGTTTTGAACATGCTGCCAATAGCTCGCCTGGGAAACATCCAGAGAAGTCCATGATAGTGTTTTTTTAGACTGGCTGCCACGAGCTGAAACGAATGCAGCCAAGAGCGAGCGTCTGTGACTTACGGTTCAAGAGTTATTCACATAAACATGGTTCTGAACTTTGCTGCCAGCCGCGAAAGCGAAAGCAACCAAGATCGAGCGTCTAGGATTTACCTGTGAATAGCTCGCCTGGAAAACATCCAGAGAAGTCAAAGACAGTGCAGCTATACTGATTGCCAGGCGCTGAGACGAATGCCGCCAAGATCAAGCGTCTAAGACTTACGGTTCAAGAATTAGCCTCAGAAACAGTGGGAAACAGTGCTTCTATACTAATTGCCAGGCGCTGAGACGAATGCCGCCAAGATCGAGCGTCTATGACTTACGGTTCAAGAATTAGCCTCAGAAACAGTGGTTCTGAACATGCTGCCAATAGCTCGCCTGGGAAACATCCAGAGAAGTCCAAGATAGTGCTTTTTTTAGACTGGCTGCCACGAGCTGAAACGAATGCAGCCAAGAGCGAGCGTCTGTGACTTACGGTTCAAGAGTTATTCACAGAAACATGGTTCTGAACTTTGCTGCAAGCCGCGAAAGCGAAAGTAACCAAGCTCGAGCGTCTAGGATTTACTTGTCAATAGCTCGCCTGGGAAACATCCAGAGAAGTCAAAGACAGTGCTTCTATACTAATTGCCAGGCGCTGAGACGAATGCCGCCAAGATCGAGCGTCTATGACTTACGGTTCAAGAATTAGCCTCAGAAACAGTGGGAAACAGTGCTTCTATACTAATTGCCAGGCGCTGAGACGAATGCCGCCAAGATCGAGCGTCTATGACTTACGGTTCAAGAATTAGCCTCAGAAACAGTGGTTTTGAACATGCTGCCAATAGCTCGCCTGGGAAACATACAGAGAAGTCCAAGATAGTGTTTTTTTTAGACTGGCTGCCACGAGCTGAAACGAATGCAGCCAAGAGCGAGCGTCTGTGACTTACGGTTCAAGAGTTATTCACAGAAACATGGTTCTGAACTTTGCTGCCAGCCGCGAAAGCGAAAGTAACCAAGATCGAGCGTCTAGGATTTACTTGTGAATAGCTCGCCTGGGAAACATCCAGAGAAGTCAAAGACAGTGCTTCCATACTAATTGCCAGGCGCTGAGACGAATGCCGCCAAGATCAAGCGTCTAAGACTTACGGTTCAAGAATTAGCCTCAGAAACAGTGGGAAACAGTGCTTCTATACTAATTGCCAGGCGCTGAGACGAATGCCGCCAAGATCGAGCGTCTATGACTTACGGTTCAAGGATTAGCCTCAGAAACAGTGGTTCTGAACATGCTGCCAATAGCTCGCCTGGGAAACATCCAGAGAAGTCCAAGATAGTTTTTTTTAGACTGGCTGCCACGAGCTGAAACGCATGCAGCCAAGAGCGAGCGTCTGTGACTTACGGTTCAAGAGTTATTCACAGAAACATGGTTCTGAACTTTGCTGCCAGCCGCGAAAGCGAAAGTAACCAAGATCGAGCGTCTAGGATTTACTTGTGAATAGCTCGCCTGGGAAACTTTCAGATAAGTCAAAGACAGTGCTTCTCCACTAATTGCCAGGCGCTGAGACGAATGCCGCCAAGATCAAGCGTCTAAGACTTACGGTTCAAGAATTAGCCTCAGAAACAGTGGGAAACAGTGCTTCTATACTAATTGCCAGGCGCTGAGACGAATGCCGCCAAGATCGAGCGTCTATGACTTACGGTTCAAGAATTAGCCTCAGAAACAGTGGTTTTGAACATGCTGCCAATAGCTCGCCTGGGAAACATACAGAGAAGTCCAAGATAGTGTTTTTTTTAGACTGGCTGCCACGAGCTGAAACGAATGCAGCCAAGAGCGAGCGTCTGTGACTTACGGTTCAAGAGTTATTCACAGAAACATGGTTCTGAACTTTGCTGCCAGCCGCGAAAGCGAAAGTAACCAAGATCGAGCGTCTAGGATTTACTTGTGAATAGCTCGCCTGGGAAACATCCAGAGAAGTCAAAGACAGTGCTTCTATACTAATTGCCAGGCGCTGAGTCGAATGCCGCCAAGATCAAGCGTCTAAGACTTACGGTTCAAGAATTAGCCTCAGAAACAGTGGGAAACAGTGCTTCTATACTAATTGCCAGGCGCTGAGACGAATGCCGCCAAGATCGAGCGTCTATGACTTACGGTTCAAGAATTAGCCTCAGAAACAGTGGTTCAAAACATGCTGCCAATAGCTCGTCTGGGAAACATCCAGAGAAGTCCAAGATAGTGTTTTTTAGACTGGCTGCCACGAGCTGAAACGAATGCAGCCAAGAGCGAGCTTCTGTGACTTACGATTCAAGAGTTATTCACAGAAACATGGTTCTGAACTTTGCTGCCAGCCGCGAAAGCGAAAATAACCAAGATCGAGCGTCTAGGATTTACTTGTCAATAGCTCGCCTGGGAAACATCCAGAGAAGTCAAAGACAGTGCTTCTATACTAATTGCCAGGCGCTGAGACGAATGCCGCCAAGATCGAGCGTCTATGACTTACGGTTCAATAATTAGCCTCAGAAACAGTGGTTCTGAACATGCTGCCAATAGCTCGCCTGGGAAACATCCAGAGAAGTCCAAGATAGTGTTTTTTTTAGACTGGCTGCCACGAGCTGAAACGAATGCAGCCAAGAGCGAGCGTCTGTGACTTACGGTTCAAAAGTTATTCTCATAAACATGGTTCTGAACTTTGCTGCCAGCCGCGAAAGCGAAAATAACCAAGATCGAGCGTCTAGGATTTACTTGTCAATAGCTCGCCTGGGAAACATCCAGTGAAGTCAAAGACAGTGCTTCTATACTAATTGCCAGGCGCTGAGACGAATGCCGCCAAGATCGAGAGTCTATGACTTACGGTTCAAGAATTAGCCTCAGAAACAGTGGGAAACAGTGCTTCTATACTAATTTCCAGGTGCAGAGACGAATGCCGCCAAGATCGAGCGTCTATGACTTACGGTTCAAGAGTTATTCACAGAAACATGGTTCTGAACTTTGCTGCCAGCCGCGAAAGCGAAAGTAACCAAGATCGAGCGTCTAGGATTTACTTGTGAATAGCTCGCCTGGGAAACATTCAGATAAGTCAAAGACAGTGCTTCTATACTAATTGCCAGGCGCTGAGACGAATGCCGCCAAGATCAAGCGTCTAAGACTTACGGTTCAAGAATTAGCCTCAGAAACAGTGGGAAACAGTGCTTCTATACTAATTGCCAGGCGCTGAGACGAATGCCGCCAAGATCGAGCGTCTATGACTTACGGTTCAAGAATTAGCCTCAGAAACAGTGGTTTTGAACATGCTGCCAATAGCTCGCCTGGGAAACATCCAGAGAAGTCCAAGATAGTGTTTTTTTAGACTGCCTGCCACGAGCTGAAACGAATGCAGCCAAGAGCGAGCGTCTGTGACTTACGGTTCAAGAGTTATTCACAGAAACATGGTTCTGAACTTTGCTGCCAGCCGCGAAAGCGAAAATAACCAAGATCGAGCGTCTAGGATTTACTTGTCAATAGCTCGCCTGGGAAACATCCAGAGAAGTCAAAGACAGTGCTTCTATACTAATTGCCAGGCGCTGAGACGAATGCCGCCAAGATCGAGCGTCTATGACTTACGGTTCAAGAATTAGCCTCAGAAACAGTGGTTTTGAACATGCTGCCAATAGCTCGCCTGGGAAACATCCAGAGAAGTCAAAGACAGTGCAGCTATACTGATTGCCAGGCGCTGAGACGAATGCCGCCAAGATCAAGCGTCTAAGACTTACGGTTCAAGAATTAGCCTCAGAAACAGTGGGAAACAGTGCTTCTATACTAATTGCCAGGCGCTGAGACGAATGCCGCCAAGATCGAGCGTCTATGACTTACGGTTCAAGAATTAGCCTCAGAAACAGTGGTTCTGAACATGCTGCCAATAGCTCGCCTGGGAAACATCCAGAGAAGTCCAAGATAGTGTTTTTTAGACTGGCTGCCACGAGCTGAAACGAATGCAGCCAAGAGCGAGCGTCTGTCACTTACGGTTCAAGAGTTATTCACAGAAACATGGTTCTGAACTTTGCTTGCAGCCGCGAAAGCGAAAATAACCAAGATCTAGCGTCTAGGATTTACTTGTGAATAGCTCGCCTGGGAAACATCCAGAGAAGTCAAAGACAGTGCTTCTATACTAATTGCCAGGCGCTGAGACGAATGCCGCCAAGATCAAGCGTCTAAGACTTACGGTTCAAGAATTAGCCTCAGAAACAGTGGGAAACAGTGCTTCTATACTAATTGCCAGGCGCTGAGACGAATGCCGCCAAGATCGAGCGTCTATGACTTACGGTTCAAGAATTAGCCTCAGAAACAGTGGTTCTGAACATGCTGCCAATAGCTCGCCTGGGAAACATCCAGAGAAGTCCAAGATAGTGTTTTTTTTAGACTGGCTGCGACGAGCTGAAACGAATGCAGCCAAGAGCGAGCGTCTGTGACTTACGGTTCAAAAGTTATTCACATAAACATGGTTCTGAACTTTGCTGCCAGCCGCGAAAGCCAAAGCAACCAAGATCGAGCGTCTAGGATTTACTTGTGAATAGCTCGCCTGGAAAACATCCAGAGAAGTCAAAGACAGTGCAGCTATACTAATTGCCAGGCGCTGAGACGAATGCCGCCAAGATCGAGCGTCTATGACTTACGGTTCAAGAATTAGCCTTAGAAACAGTGGGAAACAGTGCTTCTATACTAATTGCCAGGCGCTGAGACGAATGCCGCCAAGATCGAGCGTCTATGACTTACGGTTCAAGAATTAGCCTCAGAAACAGTGGTTTTGAACATGCTGCCAATAGCTCGCCTGGGAAACATCCAGAGAAGTCCATGATAGTGTTTTTTTAGACTGGCTGCCACGAGCTGAAACGAATGCAGCCAAGAGCGAGCGTCTGTGACTTACGGTTCAAGAGTTATTCACATAAACATGGTTCTGAACTTTGCTGCCAGCCGCGAAAGCGAAAGCAACCAAGATCGAGCGTCTAGGATTTACCTGTGAATAGCTCGCCTGGAAAACATCCAGAGAAGTCAAAGACAGTGCAGCTATACTGATTGCCAGGCGCTGAGACGAATGACGCCAAGATCAAGCGTCTAAGACTTACGGTTCAAGAATTAGCCTCAGAAACAGTGGGAAACAGTGCTTCTATACTAATTGCCAGGCGCTGAGACGAATGCCGCCAAGATCGAGCGTCTATGACTTACGGTTCAAGAATTAGCCTCAGAAACAGTGGTTCTGAACATGCTGCCAATAGCTCTCCTGGGAAACATCCAGAGAAGTCCAAGATAGTGGTTTTTTTAGACTGGCTGCCACGAGCTGAAACGAATGCAGCCAAGAGCGAGCGTCTGTGACTTACGGTTCAAAAGTTATTCACATAAACATGGTTCTGAACTTTGCTGCCAGCCGCGAAAGCGAAAGCAACCAAGATCGAGCGTTTAGGATTTACTTGTGAATAGCTCGCCTGGAAAACATCCAGAGAAGTCAAAGACAGTGCAGCTATACTAATTGCCAGGCGCTGAGACGAATGCCGCAAGGATCAAGCGTCTAAGACTTACGGTTCAAGAATTAGCCTCAGAAACAGTGGGAATCAGTGCTTCTATACTAATTGCCAGGCGCTGAGACGAATGCCGCCAAGATCGAGCGTCTATGCCGTCTATGACTTACGGTTCAAGAATTAGCCTCAGAAACAGTGGTTTTGAACATGCTGCCAATAGCTCGCCTGGGAAACATACAGAGAAGTCCAAGATAGTGTTTTTTTTAGACTGGCTGCCACGAGCTGAAACGAATGCAGCCAAGAGCGAGCGTCTGTGACTTACGGTTCAAGAGTTATTCACAGAAACATGGTTCTGAACTTTGCTGCCAGCCGCGAAAGCGAAAGTAACCAAGATCGAGCGTCTAGGATTTACTTGTGAATAGCTCGCCTGGGAAACATCCAGAGAAGTCAAAGACAGTGCTTCTATACTAATTGCCAGGCGCTGAGACGAATGCCGCCAAGATCAAGCGTCTAAGACTTACGGTTCAAGAATTAGCCTCAGAAACAGTGGGAAACAGTGCTTCTATACTAATTGCCAGGCGCTGAGACGAATGCCGCCAAGATCGAGCGTCTATGACTTACGGTTCAAGAATTAGCCTCAGAAACAGTGGTTCAAAACATGCTGCCAATAGCTCGCCTGGGAAACATCCAGAGAAGTCCAAGATAGTGTTTTTTAGACTGGCTGCCACGAGCTGAAACGAATGCAGCCAAGAGCGAGCGTCTGTGACTTACGATTCAAGAGTTATTCACAGAAACATGGATCTGAACTTTGCTGCCAGCCGCGAAAGCGAAAATAACCAAGATCGAGCGTCTAGGATTTACTTGTCAATAGCTCGCCTGGGAAACATCCAGAGAAGTCAAAGACAGTGCTTCTATACTAATTGCCAGGCGCTGAGACGAATGCCGCCAAGATCGAGCGTCTATGACTTACGGTTCAATAATTAGCCTCAGAAACAGTGGTTCTGAACATGCTGCCAATAGCTCGCCTGGGAAACATCCAGAGAAGTCCAAGATAGTGTTTTTTTTAGACTGGCTGCCACGAGCTGAAACGAATGCAGCCAAGAGCGAGCGTCTGTGACTTACGGTTCAAAAGTTATTCTCATAAACATGGTTCTGAACTTTGCTGCCAGCCGCGAAAGCGAAAATAACCAAGATCGAGCGTCTAGGATTTACTTGTCAATAGCTCGCCTGGGAAACATCCAGTGAAGTCAAAGACAGTGCTTCTATACTAATTGCCAGGCGCTGAGACGAATGCCGCCAAGATCGAGAGTCTATGACTTACGGTTCAAGAATTAGCCTCAGAAACAGTGGGAAACAGTGCTTCTATACTAATTTCCAGGTGCAGAGACGAATGCCGCCAAGATCGAGCGTCTATGACTTACGGTTCAAGAATTAGCCTCAGAAACAGTGGTTCTGAACATGCTGCCAATAGCTCGCCTGGGAAACATCCAGAGAAGTCCAAGATAGTGTTTTTTTAGACTGGCTGCCACGAGCTGAAACGCATGCAGCCAAGAGCGAGCGTCTGTGACTTACGGTTCAAGAGTTATTCACAGAAACATGGTTCTGAACTTTGCTGCCAGCAGCGAAAGCGAAAGTAACCAAGATCGAGCGTCTAGGATTTACTTGTGAATAGCTCGCCTGGGAAACATTCAGATAAGTCAAAGACAGTGCTTCTATACTAATTGCCAGGCGCTGAGACGAATGCCGCCAAGATCAAGCGTCTAAGACTTACGGTTCAAGAATTAGCCTCAGAAACAGTGGGAAACAGTGCTTCTATACTAATTACCAGGCGCTGAGACGAATGCCGCCAAGATCGAGCGTCTATGACTTACGGTTCAAGAATTAGCCTCAGAAACAGTGGGAAACAGTGCTTCTATACTAATTGCCAGGCGCTGAGACGAATGCCGCCAAGATCGAGCGTCTATGACTTACGGTTCAAGAATTAGCCTCAGAAACAGTGGTTCTGAACATGCTGCCAATAGCTCGCCTGGGAAACATCCAGAGAAGTCCAAGATAGTGTTTTTTTAGACTGGCTGCCACGAGCTGAAACGCATGCAGCCAAGAGCGAGCGTCTGTGACTTACGGTTCAAGAGTTATTCACAGAAACATGGTTCTGAACTTTGCTGCCAGCCGCGAAAGCGAAAGTAACCAAGATCGAGCGTCTAGGATTTACTTGTGAATAGCTCGCCTGGGAAACTTTCAGATAAGTCAAAGACAGTGCTTCTCCACTAATTGCCAGGCGCTGAGACGAATGCCGCCAAGATCAAGCGTCTAAGACTTACGGTTCAAGAATTAGCCTCAGAAACAGTGGGAAACAGTGCTTCTATACTAATTGCCAGGCGCTGAGACGAATGCCGCCAAGATCGAGCGTCTATGACTTACGGTTCAAGAATTAGCCTCAGAAACAGTGGTTTTGAACATGCTGCCAATAGCTCGCCTGGGAAACATACAGAGAAGTCCAAGATAGTGTTTTTTTTAGACTGGCTGCCACGAGCTGAAACGAATGCAGCCAAGAGCGAGCGTCTGTGACTTACGGTTCAAGAGTTATTCACAGAAACATGGTTCTGAACTTTGCTGCCAGCCGCGAAAGCGAAAGTAACCAAGATCGAGCGTCTAGGATTTACTTGTGAATAGCTCGCCTGGGAAACATCCAGAGAAGTCAAAGACAGTGCTTCTATACTAATTGCCAGGCGCTGAGACGAATGCCGCCAAGATCAAGCGTCTAAGACTTACGGTTCAAGAATTAGCCTCAGAAACAGTGGGAAACAGTGCTTCTATACTAATTGCCAGGCGCTGAGACGAATGCCGCCAAGATCGAGCGTCTATGACTTACGGTTCAAGAATTAGCCTCAGAAACAGTGGTTCTGAACATGCTGCTAATAGCTCGCCTGGGAAACATCCAGAGAAGTCCAATATAGTGTTTTTTAGACTGGCTGCCACGAGCTGAAACGAATGCAACCAAGAGCGAGCGTCTGTGACTTACGATTCAAGAGTTATTCACAGAAACATGGTTCTGAACTTTGCTGCCAGCCGCGAAAGCGAAAGTAACCAAGATCGAGCGTCTAGGATTTACTTGTGAATAGCTCGCCTGGGAAACATCCAGAGAAGTCAAAGACAGTGCTTCTACACTAATTGCCAGGCGCTGAGACGAATGCCGCCAAGATCAAGCGTCTAAGACTTACGGTTCAAGAATTAGCCTCAGAAACAGTGGGAAACAGTGCTTCTATACTAATTGCCAGGCGCTGAGACGAATGCCGCCAAGATCGAGCGTCTATGACTTACGGTTCAAGAATTAGCCTCAGAAACAGTGGTTCAAAACATGCTGCCAATAGCTCGCCTGGGAAACATCCAGAGAAGTCCAAGATAGTGTTTTTTAGACTGGCTGCCACGAGCTGAAACGAATGCAGCCAAGAGCGAGCGTCTGTGACTTACGGTTCAAGAGTTATTCACATAAACATGGTTCGGAACTTTGCTGCCAGCCGCGAAAGCGAAAATAACCAAGATCGAGCGTCTAGGATTTACTTGTGAATAGCTCGCCTGGGAAACTTTCAGATAAGTCAAAGACAGTGCTTCTATACTAATTGCCAGGCGCTGAGACGAATGCCGCCAAGATCAAGCGTCTAAGACTTACGGTTCAAGAATTAGCCTCAGAAACAGTGGGAAACAGTGCTTCTATACTAATTGCCAGGTGCTGAGACGAATGCCGCCAAGATCGAGCGTCTATGACTTACGGTTCAAGAATTAGCCTCAGAAACAGTGGGAAACAGTGCTTCTATACTAATTGCCAGGCGCTGAGACGAATGCCGCCAAGATCGAGCGTCTATGACTTACGGTTCAAGAATTAGCCTCAGAAACAGTGGTTTTGAACATGCTGCCAATAGCTCGCCTGGGAAACATCCAGAGAAGTCCAAGATAGTGTTTTTTTAGACTGGCTGCCACGAGCTGAAACGAATGCAGCCAAGAGCGAGCGTCTGTGACTTACGGTTCAAGAGTTATTCACAGAAACATGGTTCTGAACTTTGCTGCCAGCCGCGAAAGCGAAAGTAACCAAGATCGAGCGTCTAGGATTTACTTGTGAATAGCTCGCCTGGGAAACATCCAGAGAAGTCAAAGACAGTGCTTCTATACTAATTGCCAGGCGCTGAGACGAATGCCGCCAAGATCAAGCGTCTAAGACTTACGGTTCAAGAATTAGCCTCAGAAACAGTGGGAAACAGTGCTTCTATACTAATTGCCAGGCGCTGAGACGAATGCCGCCAAGATCGAGCGTCTATGACTTACGGTTCAAGAATTAGCCTCAGAAACAGTGGTTCTGAACATGCTGCTAATAGCTCGCCTGGGAAACATCCAGAGAAGTCCAATATAGTGTTTTTTAGACTGGCTGCCACGAGCTGAAACGAATGCAACCAAGAGCGAGCGTCTGTGACTTACGATTCAAGAGTTATTCACAGAAACATGGTTCTGAACTTTGCTGCCAGCCGCGAAAGCGAAAGTAACCAAGATCGAGCGTCTAGGATTTACTTGTGAATAGCTCGCCTGGGAAACATCCAGAGAAGTCAAAGACAGTGCTTCTACACTAATTGCCAGGCGCTGAGACGAATGCCGCCAAGATCAAGCGTCTAAGACTTACGGTTCAAGAATTAGCCTCAGAAACAGTGGGAAACAGTGCTTCTATACTAATTGCCAGGCGCTGAGACGAATGCCGCCAAGATCGAGCGTCTATGACTTACGGTTCAAGAATTAGCCTCAGAAACAGTGGTTCAAAACATGCTGCCAATAGCTCGCCTGGGAAACATCCAGAGAAGTCCAAGATAGTGTTTTTTAGACTGGCTGCCACGAGCTGAAACGAATGCAGCCAAGAGCGAGCGTCTGTGACTTACGGTTCAAGAGTTATTCACATAAACATGGTTCGGAACTTTGCTGCCAGCCGCGAAAGCGAAAATAACCAAGATCGAGCGTCTAGGATTTACTTGTGAATAGCTCGCCTGGGAAACTTTCAGATAAGTCAAAGACAGTGCTTCTATACTAATTGCCAGGCGCTGAGACGAATGCCGCCAAGATCAAGCGTCTAAGACTTACGGTTCAAGAATTAGCCTCAGAAACAGTGGGAAACAGTGCTTCTATACTAATTGCCAGGTGCTGAGACGAATGCCGCCAAGATCGAGCGTCTATGACTTACGGTTCAAGAATTAGCCTCAGAAACAGTGGGAAACAGTGCTTCTATACTAATTGCCAGGCGCTGAGACGAATGCCGCCAAGATCGAGCGTCTATGACTTACGGTTCAAGAATTAGCCTCAGAAACAGTGGTTTTGAACATGCTGCCAATAGCTCGCCTGGGAAACATCCAGAGAAGTCCAAGATAGTGTTTTTTTAGACTGGCTGCCACGAGCTGAAACGAATGCAGCCAAGAGCGAGCGTCTGTGACTTACGGTTCAAGAGTTATTCACAGAAACATGGTTCTGAACTTTGCTGCCAGCCGCGAAAGCGAAAGTAACCAAGATCGAGCGTCTAGGATTTACTTGTGAATAGCTCGCCTGGGAAACATCCAGAGAAGTCAAAGACAGTGCTTCTATACTAATTGCCAGGCGCTGAGACGAATGCCGCCAAGATCAAGCGTCTAAGACTTACGGTTCAAGAATTAGCCTCAGAAACAGTGGGAAACAGTGCTTCTATACTAATTGCCAGGCGCTGAGACGAATGCCGCCAAGATCAAGCGTCTAAGACTTACGGTTCAAGAATTAGCCTCAGAAACAGTGGTTCTGAGCATGCTGCCAATAGCTCGCCTGGGAAACATCCAGAGAAGTCCAAGATAGTGTTTTTTTTAGACTGGCTGCCACGAGCTGAAACGAATGCAGCCAAGAGCGAGCGTCTGTGACTTACGGTTCAAAAGTTATTCACATAAACATGGTTCTGAAATTTGCTGCCAGCCGCGAAAGCGAAAGCAACCAAGATCGAGCGTCTAGGATTTACTTGTGAATAGCTCGCCTGGAAAACATCCAGAGAAGTCAACGACAGTGCAGCTATACTAATTGCCAGGCGCTGAGACGAATGCCGCAAGGATCAAGCGTCTAAGACTTACGGTTCAAGAATTAGCCTCAGAAACAGTGGGAAACAGTGCTTCTATACTAATTGCCAGGCGCTGAGACGAATGCCGCCAAGATCGAGCGTCTATGACTTACGGTTCAAGAATTAGCCTCAGAAACAGTGGTTCTGAACATGCTGCCAATAGCTCGCCTGGGAAACATCCAGAGAAGTCCAAGATAGTGTTTTTTAGACTGGCTGCCACGAGCTGAAACGAATGCAGCCAAGAGCGAGCGTCTGTGACTTACGGTTCAAGAGTTATTCACAGAAACATGGTTCTGAACTTTGCTGCCAGCCGCGAAAGCGAAAGTAACCAAGATCGAGCGTCTAGGATTTACTTGTGAATAGCTCGCCTGGGAAACATCCAGAGAAGTCAAAGACAGTGCTTCTATACTAATTGCCAGGCGCTGAGACGAATGCCGCCAAGAGGATTTACTTGTGAATAGCTCGCCTGGGAAACATCCAGAAAAGTCAAAGACAGTGCTTCTATACTAATTGCCAGGCGCTGAGACGAATGCCGCCAAGATCAAGCGTCTAAGACTTACGGTTCAAGAATTAGCCTCAGAAACAGTGGGAAACAGTGCTTCTATACTAATTACCAGGCGCTGAGACGAATGCCGCCAAGATCGAGCGTCTATGACTTACGGTTCAAGAATTAGCCTCAGAAACAGTGGTTCAAAACATGCTGCCAATAGCTCGCCTGGGAAACATCCAGAGAAGTCCAAGATAGTGTTTTTTAGACTGGCTGCCACGAGCTGAAACGAATGCAGCCAAGAGCGAGCGTCTGTGACTTACGGTTCAAGAGTTATTCACAGAAACATGGTTCGGAACTTTGCTGCCAGCCGCGAAAGCGAAAATAACCAAGATCGAGCGTCTAGGATTTACTAGTCAATAGCTCGCCTGGGAAACATCCAGAGAAGTCAAAGACAGTGCTTCTATACTAATTGCCAGGCGCTGAGACGAATGCCGCCAAGATCAAGCGTCTAAGACTTACGGTTCAAGAATTAGCCTCAGAAACAGTGGGAAACAGTGCTTCTATACTAATTGCCAGGCGATGAGACGAATGCCGCCAAGATCGAGCGTCTATGACTTACGGTTCAAGAATTAGCCTCAGAAACAGTGGTTCAAAACATGCTGCCAATAGCTCGCCTGGGAAACATCCAGAGAAGTCCAAGATAGTGTTTTTTAGACTGGCTGCCACGAGCTGAAACGAATGCAGCCAAGAGCGAGCGTCTGTGACCTACGGTTCAAGAGTTATTCACATAAACATGGTTCGGAACTTTGCTGCCAGCCGCGAAAGCGAAAATAACCAAGATCGAGCGTCTAGGATTTACTTGTGAATAGCTCGCCTGGGAAACTTTCAGATAAGTCAAAGACAGTGCTTCTATACTAATTGCCAGGCGCTGAGACTTATGCCGCCAAGATCAAGCGTCTAAGACTTACGGTTCAAGAATTAGCCTCAGAAACAGTGGGAAACAGTGCTTCTATACTAATTGCCAGGCGCTGAGACGAATGCCGCCAAGATCGAGCGTCTATGACTTACGGTTCAAGAATTAGCCTCAGAAACAGTGGTTCTGAACATGCTGCCAATAGCTCGCCTGGGAAACATCCAGAGAAGTCCAAGATAGTGTTTTTTTAGACTGGCTGCCACGAGCTGAAACGCATGCAGCCAAGAGCGAGCGTCTGTGACTTACGGTTCAAGAGTTATTCACAGAAACATGGTTCTGAACTTTGCTGCCAGCCGCGAAAGCGAAAGTAACCAAGATCGAGCGTCTAGGATTTACTTGTGAATAGCTCGCCTGGGAAACATTCAGATAAGTCAAAGACAGTGCTTCTATACTAATTGCCAGGCGCTGAGACGAATGCCGCCAAGATCAAGCGTCTAAGACTTACGGTTCAAGAATTAGCCTCAGAAACAGTGGGAAACAGTGCTTCTATACTAATTGCCAGGCGCTGAGACGAATGCCGCCAAGATCGAGCGTCTATGACTTACGGTTCAAGAATTAGCCTCAGAAACAGTGGGAAACAGTGCTTCTATACTAATTGCCAGGCGCTGAGACGAATGCCGCCAAGATCGAGCGTCTATGACTTACGGTTCAAGAATTAGCCTCAGAAACAGTGGTTCTGAACATGCTGCCAATAGCTCGCCTGGGAAACATCCAGAGAAGTCCAAGATAGTGTTTTTTTTAGACTGGCTGCCACGAGCTGAAACGAATGCAGCCAAGAGCGAGCGTCTGTGACTTACGGTTCAAAAGTTATTCTCATAAACATGGTTCTGAACTTTGCTGCCAGCCGCGAAAGCGAAAATAACCAAGATCGAGCGTCTAGGATTTACTTGTCAATAGCTCGCCTGGGAAACATCCAGTGAAGTCAAAGACAGTGCTTCTATACTAATTGCCAGGCGCTGAGACGAATGCCGCCAAGATCGAGAGTCTATGACTTACGGTTCAAGAATTAGCCTCAGAAACAGTGGGAAACAGTGCTTCTATACTAATTTCCAGGTGCAGAGACGAATGCCGCCAAGATCGAGCGGCTATGACTTACGGTTCAAGAGTTATTCACAGAAACATGGTTCTGAACTTTGCTGCCAGCCGCGAAAGCGAAAGTAACCAAGATCGAGCGTCTAGGATTTACTTGTGAATAGCTCGCCTGGGAAACATTCAGATAAGTCAAAGACAGTGCTTCTATACTAATTGCCAGGCGCTGAGACGAATGCCGCCAAGATCAAGCGTCTAAGACTTACGGTTCAAGAATTAGCCTCAGAAACAGTGGGAAACAGTGCTTCTATACTAATTGCCAGGCGCTGAGACGAATGCCGCCAAGATCGAGCGTCTATGACTTACGGTTCAAGAATTAGCCTCAGAAACAGTGGTTTTGAACATGCTGCCAATAGCTCGCCTGGGAAACATCCAGAGAAGTCCAAGATAGTGTTTTTTTAGACTGCCTGCCACGAGCTGAAACGAATGCAGCCAAGAGCGAGCGTCTGTGACTTACGGTTCAAGAGTTATTCACAGAAACATGGTTCTGAACTTTGCTGCCAGCCGCGAAAGCGAAAATAACCAAGATCGAGCGTCTAGGATTTACTTGTCAATAGCTCGCCTGGGAAACATCCAGAGAAGTCAAAGACAGTGCTTCTATACTAATTGCTAGGCGCTGAGACGAATGCCGCCAAGATCGAGCGTCTATGACTTACGGTTCAAGAATTAGCCTCAGAAACAGTGGTTTTGAACATGCTGCCAATAGCTCGCCTGGGAAACATCCAGAGAAGTCAAAGACAGTGCAGCTATACTGATTGCCAGGCGCTGAGACGAATGCCGCCAAGATCAAGCGTCTAAGACTTACGGTTCAAGAATTAGCCTCAGAAACAGTGGGAAACAGTGCTTCTATACTAATTGCCAGGCGCTGAGACGAATGCCGCCAAGATCGAGCGTCTATGACTTACGGTTCAAGAATTAGCCTCAGAAACAGTGGTTCTGAACATGCTGCCAATAGCTCGCCTGGGAAACATCCAGAGAAGTCCAAGATAGTGTTTTTTAGACTGGCTGCCACGAGCTGAAACGAATGCAGCCAAGAGCGAGCGTCTGTCACTTACGGTTCAAGAGTTATTCACAGAAACATGGTTCTGAACTTTGCTTGCAGCCGCGAAAGCGAAAATAACCAAGATCTAGCGTCTAGGATTTACTTGTGAATAGCTCGCCTGGGAAACATCCAGAGAAGTCAAAGACAGTGCTTCTATACTAATTGCCAGGCGCTGAGACGAATGCCGCCAAGATCAAGCGTCTAAGACTTACGGTTCAAGAATTAGCCTCAGAAACAGTGGGAAACAGTGCTTCTATACTAATTGCCAGGCGCTGAGACGAATGCCGCCAAGATCGAGCGTCTATGACTTACGGTTCAAGAATTAGCCTCAGAAACAGTGGTTCTGAACATGCTGCCAATAGCTCGCCTGGGAAACATCCAGAGAAGTCCAAGATAGTGTTTTTTTTAGACTGGCTGCGACGAGCTGAAACGAATGCAGCCAAGAGCGAGCGTCTGTGACTTACGGTTCAAAAGTTATTCACATAAACATGGTTCTGAACTTTGCTGCCAGCCGCGAAAGCCAAAGCAACCAAGATCGAGCGTCTAGGATTTACTTGTGAATAGCTCGCCTGGAAAACATCCAGAGAAGTCAAAGACAGTGCAGCTATACTAATTGCCAGGCGCTGAGACGAATGCCGCCAAGATCGAGCGTCTATGACTTACGGTTCAAGAATTAGCCTTAGAAACAGTGGGAAACAGTGCTTCTATACTAATTGCCAGGCGCTGAGACGAATGCCGCCAAGATCGAGCGTCTATGACTTACGGTTCAAGAATTAGCCTCAGAAACAGTGGTTCTGAACATGCTGCCAATAGCTCTCCTGGGAAACATCCAGAGAAGTCCAAGATAGTGGTTTTTTTAGACTGGCTGCCACGAGCTGAAACGAATGCAGCCAAGAGCGAGCGTCTGTGACTTACGGTTCAAAAGTTATTCACATAAACATGGTTCTGAACTTTGCTGCCAGCCGCGAAAGCGAAAGCAACCAAGATCGAGCGTTTAGGATTTACTTGTGAATAGCTCGCCTGGAAAACATCCAGAGAAGTCAAAGACAGTGCAGCTATACTAATTGCCAGGCGCTGAGACGAATGCCGCAAGGATCAAGCGTCTAAGACTTACGGTTCAAGAATTAGCCTCAGAAACAGTGGGAATCAGTGCTTCTATACTAATTGCCAGGCGCTGAGACGAATGCCGCCAAGATCGAGCGTCTATGCCGTCTATGACTTACGGTTCAAGAATTAGCCTCAGAAACAGTGGTTTTGAACATGCTGCCAATAGCTCGCCTGGGAAACATACAGAGAAGTCCAAGATAGTGTTTTTTTTAGACTGGCTGCCACGAGCTGAAACGAATGCAGCCAAGAGCGAGCGTCTGTGACTTACGGTTCAAGAGTTATTCACAGAAACATGGTTCTGAACTTTGCTGCCAGCCGCGAAAGCGAAAGTAACCAAGATCGAGCGTCTAGGATTTACTTGTGAATAGCTCGCCTGGGAAACATCCAGAGAAGTCAAAGACAGTGCTTCTATACTAATTGCCAGGCGCTGAGACGAATGCCGCCAAGATCAAGCGTCTAAGACTTACGGTTCAAGAATTAGCCTCAGAAACAGTGGGAAACAGTGCTTCTATACTAATTGCCAGGCGCTGAGACGAATGCCGCCAAGATCGAGCGTCTATGACTTACGGTTCAAGAATTAGCCTCAGAAACAGTGGTTCAAAACATGCTGCCAATAGCTCGCCTGGGAAACATCCAGAGAAGTCCAAGATAGTGTTTTTTAGACTGGCTGCCACGAGCTGAAACGAATGCAGCCAAGAGCGAGCGTCTGTGACTTACGATTCAAGAGTTATTCACAGAAACATGGATCTGAACTTTGCTGCCAGCCGCGAAAGCGAAAATAACCAAGATCGAGCGTCTAGGATTTACTTGTCAATAGCTCGCCTGGGAAACATCCAGAGAAGTCAAAGACAGTGCTTCTATACTAATTGCCAGGCGCTGAGACGAATGCCGCCAAGATCGAGCGTCTATGACTTACGGTTCAATAATTAGCCTCAGAAACAGTGGTTCTGAACATGCTGCCAATAGCTCGCCTGGGAAACATCCAGAGAAGTCCAAGATAGTGTTTTTTTTAGACTGGCTGCCACGAGCTGAAACGAATGCAGCCAAGAGCGAGCGTCTGTGACTTACGGTTCAAAAGTTATTCTCATAAACATGGTTCTGAACTTTGCTGCCAGCCGCGAAAGCGAAAATAACCAAGATCGAGCGTCTAGGATTTACTTGTCAATAGCTCGCCTGGGAAACATCCAGTGAAGTCAAAGACAGTGCTTCTATACTAATTGCCAGGCGCTGAGACGAATGCCGCCAAGATCGAGAGTCTATGACTTACGGTTCAAGAATTAGCCTCAGAAACAGTGGGAAACAGTGCTTCTATACTAATTTCCAGGTGCAGAGACGAATGCCGCCAAGATCGAGCGTCTATGACTTACGGTTCAAGAATTAGCCTCAGAAACAGTGGTTCTGAACATGCTGCCAATAGCTCGCCTGGGAAACATCCAGAGAAGTCCAAGATAGTGTTTTTTTAGACTGGCTGCCACGAGCTGAAACGCATGCAGCCAAGAGCGAGCGTCTGTGACTTACGGTTCAAGAGTTATTCACAGAAACATGGTTCTGAACTTTGCTGCCAGCAGCGAAAGCGAAAGTAACCAAGATCGAGCGTCTAGGATTTACTTGTGAATAGCTCGCCTGGGAAACATTCAGATAAGTCAAAGACAGTGCTTCTATACTAATTGCCAGGCGCTGAGACGAATGCCGCCAAGATCAAGCGTCTAAGACTTACGGTTCAAGAATTAGCCTCAGAAACAGTGGGAAACAGTGCTTCTATACTAATTGCCAGGCGCTGAGACGAATGCCGCCAAGATCGAGCGTCTATGACTTACGGTTCAAGAATTAGCCTCAGAAACAGTGGAAACAGTGCTTCTATACTAATTGCCAGGCGCTGAGACGAATGCCGCCAAGATCGAGCGTCTATGACTTACGGTTCAAGAATTAGCCTCAGAAACAGTGGTTCTGAACATGCTGCCAATAGCTCGCCTGGGAAACATCCAGAGAAGTCCAAGATAGTGTTTTTTTAGACTGGCTGCCACGAGCTGAAACGCATGCAGCCAAGAGCGAGCGTCTGTGACTTACGGTTCAAGTTATTCACAGAAACATGGTTCTGAACTTTGCTGCCAGCCGCGAAAGCGAAAGTAACCAAGATCGAGCGTCTAGGATTTACTTGTGAATAGCTCGCCTGGGAAACTTTCAGATAAGTCAAAGACAGTGCTTCTCCACTAATTGCCAGGCGCTGAGACGAATGCCGCCAAGATCAAGCGTCTAAGACTTACGGTTCAAGAATTAGCCTCAGAAACAGTGGGAAACAGTGCTTCTATACTAATTGCCAGGCGCTGAGACGAATGCCGCCAAGATCGAGCGTCTATGACTTACGGTTCAAGAATTAGCCTCAGAAACAGTGGTTTTTGAACATGCTGCCAATAGCTCGCCTGGGAAACATACAGAGAAGTCCAAGATAGTGTTTTTTTTTAGACTGGCTGCCACGAGCTGAAACGAATGCAGCCAAGAGCGAGCGTCTGTGACTTACGGTTCAAGAGTTATTCACAGAAACATGGTTCTGAACTTTGCTGCCAGCCGCGAAAGCGAAAGTAACCAAGATCGAGCGTCTAGGATTTACTTGTGAATAGCTCGCCTGGGAAACATCCAGAGAAGTCAAAGACAGTGCTTCTATACTAATTGCCAGGCGCTGAGACGAATGCCGCAAGATCAAGCGTCTAAGACTTACGGTTCAAGAATTAGCCTCAGAAACAGTGGGAAACAGTGCTTCTATACTAATTGCCAGGCGCTGAGACGAATGCCGCCAAGATCGAGCGTCTATGACTTACGGTTCAAGAATTAGCCTCAGAAACAGTGGGAAACAGTGCTTCTATACTAATTGCCAGGCGCTGAGACGAATGCCGCCAAGATCGAGCGTCTATGACTTACGGTTCAAGAATTAGCCTCAGAAACAGTGGTTCTGAACATGCTGCCAATAGCTCGCCTGGGAAACATCCAGAGAAGTCCAAGATAGTGTTTTTTTAGACTGGCTGCCACGAGCTGAAACGCATGCAGCCAAGAGCGAGCGTCTGTGACTTACGGTTCAAGAGTTATTCACAGAAACATGGTTCTGAACTTTGCTGCCAGCCGCGAAAGCGAAAGTAACCAAGATCGAGCGTCTAGGATTTACTTGTGAATAGCTCGCCTGGGAAACTTTCAGATAAGTCAAAGACAGTGCTTCTCCACTAATTGCCAGGCGCTGAGACGAATGCCGCCAAGATCAAGCGTCTAAGACTTACGGTTCAAGAATTAGCCTCAGAAACAGTGGGAACCAGTGCTTCTATACTAATTGCCAGGCGCTGAGACGAATGCCGCCAAGATCGAGCGTCTATGACTTACGGTTCAAGAATTAGCCTCAGAAACAGTGGTTTTGAACATGCTGCCAATAGCTCGCCTGGGAAACATACAGAGAAGTCCAAGATAGTGTTTTTTTTAGACTGGCTGCCACGAGCTGAAACGAATGCAGCCAAGAGCGAGCGTCTGTGACTTACGGTTCAAGAGTTATTCACAGAAACATGGTTCTGAACTTTGCTGCCAGCCGCGAAAGCGAAAGTAACCAAGATCGAGCGTCTAGGATTTACTTGTGAATAGCTCGCCTGGGAAACATCCAGAGAAGTCAAAGACAGTGCTTCTATACTAATTGCCAGGCGCTGAGACGAATGCCGCCAAGATCAAGCGTCTAAGACTTACGGTTCAAGAATTAGCCTCAGAAACAGTGGGAAACAGTGCTTCTATACTAATTGCCAGGCGCTGAGACGAATGCCGCCAAGATCGAGCGTCTATGACTTACGGTTCAAGAATTAGCCTCAGAAACAGTGGTTCAAACATGCTGCCAATAGCTCGCCTGGGAAACATCCAGAGAAGTCCAAGATAGTGTTTTTTAGACTGGCTGCCACGAGCTGAAACGAATGCAGCCAAGAGCGAGCGTCTGTGACTTACGATTCAAGAGTTATTTCACAGAAACATGGTTCTGAACTTTGCTGCCAGCCGCGAAAGCGAAAATAACCAAGATCTAGCGTCTAGGATTTACTTGTCAATAGCTCGCCTGGGAAACATCCAGAGAAGTCAAAGACAGTGCTTCTATACTAATTGCCAGGCGCTGAGACGAATGCCGCCAAGATCGAGCGTCTATGACTTACGGTTCAATAATTAGCCTCAGAAACAGTGGTTCTGAACATGCTGCCAATAGCTCGCCTGGGAAACATCCAGAGAAGTCCAAGATAGTATATTTTTAGACTGGCTGCCACGAGCTGAAACGAATGCAGCCAAGAGCGAGCGTCTGTGACTTACGGTTCAAAAGTTATTCACAGAAACATGGTTCTGAACTTTGCTGCCAGCCGCGAAAGCGAAAATAACCAAGATCGAGCGTCTAGGATTTACTTGTCAATAGCTCGCCTGGGAAACATCCAGAGAAGTCAAAGACAGTGCTTCTATACTAATTGCCAGCGCTGAGACGAATGCCGCAAGATCTAGCGTCTATGACTTACGGTTCAAGAATTAGCCTCAGAAACAGTGGGAAACAGTGCTTCTATACTAATTGCCAGGCGCTGAGACGAATGCCGCCAAGATCTAGCGTCTATGACTTACGGTTCAAGAATTAGCCTCAGAAACAGTGGGAAACAGTGCTTCTATACTAATTGCCAGGCGCTGAGACGAATGCCGCCAAGATCGAGCGTCTATGACTTACGATTCAAGAATTAGCCTCAGAAACAGTGGTTCTGAACATGCTGCCAATAGCTCGCCTGGGAAACATCCAGAGAAGTCCAAGATAGTATTTTTAGACTGGCTGCCACGAGCTGAAACGAATGCAGCCAAGAGCGAGCGTCTGTGACTTACGGTTCAAAAGTTATTCACAGAAACATGGTTCTGAACTTTGCTGCCAGCCGCGAAAGCGAAAATAACCAAGAT
>NW_027463084.1:0-35845 GCF_050947455.1 Rhinoderma darwinii
GGTTATTTTCGCTTTCGCGGCTGGCAGTAAAAGAACCATGTTTCTGTGAATAACTCCTGAACCGTAAGTCCTAGACGCTCGCTCTTGGCTGCATTCGATTCAGCTCGTGGCAGCCAGTCTAAAAAAACACTATCTTGGACTTCTCTGCATGTTTCCCAGGCGAGCAATTGGCAGCATGTTCAGAACCATGTTTCTGTGAATAACTCCTGAACCGTAAGTCCTAGACGCTCGCTCTTGGCTGCATTCGATTCAGCTCGTGGCAGCCCAGTCTAAAAAACACTATCTTGGACTTCTCTGCATGTTTCCCAGGCGAGCAATTGGCAGCATGTTCAGAACCATGTTTCTGTGAATAACTCCTGAACCGTAAGTCCTAGACGCTCGCTCTTGGCTGCATTCGATTCAGCTCGTGGCAGCCAGTCTAAAAAACACTATCTTGGACTTCTCTGCATGTTCCTAAGGCAAATGTTTCTAAAGCTAATTCTTGAACCGTAAGTCCTAGACGCTCGATCTTGGCGGCATTCGTCTCAGCGCCTGGCAATTAGTATAGGAGCACTGTGTTTGACTTCTCTGGATGTTTCCCAGGCGAGTTATTGACAAGTAAATCCTAGACGCTCGATCTTGGTTATTTTCGCTTTTGCGGCTGGCAGTAAAAGAACCATGTTTCTGTGAATAACTCCTGAACCGTAAGTCCTAGACGCTCGCTCTTGGCTGCATTCGATTCAGCTCGTGGCAGCCAGTCTAAAAAACACTATCTTGGACTTCTCTGCATGTTTCCCAGGCGAGAAATTGGCAGCATGTTCAGAACCATGTTTCTGTGAATAACTCCTGAACCGTAAGTCCTAGACGCTCGATCTTGGCGGCATTCGTCTCAGCGCCTGGCAATTAGTATAGGAGCACTGTGTTTGACTTCTCTGGATGTTTCCCAGGCGAGTTATTGACAAGTAAATCCTAGACGCTCGATCTTGGTTATTTTCGCTTTCGCGGCTGGCAGTAAAAGAACCATGTTTCTGTGAATAACTCCTGAACCGTAAGTCCTAGACGCTCGCTCTTGGCTGCATTCGATTCAGCTCGTGGCAGCCAGTCTAAAAAACACTATCTTGGACTTCTCTGCATGTTTCCCAGGCGAGAAATTGGCAGCATGTTCAGAACCATGTTTCTGTGAATAACTCCTGAACCGTAAGTCCTAGACGCTCGCTCTTGGCTGCATTCGATTCAGCTCGTGGCAGCCAGTCTAAAAAACACTATCTTGGACTTCTCTGCATGTTTCCCAGGCGAGAAATTGGCAGCATGTTCAGAACCATGTTTCTGTGAATAACTCCTGAACCGTAAGTCCTAGACGCTCGCTCTTGGCTGCATTCGATTCAGCTCGTGGCAGCCAGTCTAAAAAACACTATCTTGGACTTCTCTGCATGTTTCCCAGGCGAGAAATTGGCAGCATGTTCAGAACCATGTTTCTGTGAATAACTCCTGAACCGTAAGTCCTAGACGCTCGCTCTTGGCTGCATTCGATTCAGCTCGTGGCAGCCAGTCTAAAAAACACTATCTTGGACTTCTCTGCATGTTTCCCAGGCGAGCAATTGGCAGCATGTTCAGAACCATGTTTCTGTGAATAACTCCTGAACCGTAAGTCCTAGACGCTCGCTCTTGGCTGCATTCGATTCAGCTCGTGGCAGCCAGTCTAAAAAAACACTATCTTGGACTTCTCTGCATGTTTCCCAGGCGAGAAATTGGCAGCATGTTCAGAACCATGTTTCTGTGAATAACTCCTGAACCGTAAGTCCTAGACGCTCGATCTTGGCGGCATTCGTCTCAGCGCCTGGCAATTAGTATAGGAGCACTGTGTTTGACTTCTCTGGATGTTTCCCAGGCGAGTTATTGACAAGTAAATCCTAGACGCTCGATCTTGGTTATTTTCGCTTTCGCGGCTGGCAGTAAAAGAACCATGTTTCTGTGAATAACTCCTGAACCGTAAGTCCTAGACGCTCGCTCTTGGCTGCATTCGATTCAGCTCGTGGCAGCCAGTCTAAAAAACACTATCTTGGACTTCTCTGCATGTTTCCCAGGCGAGAAATTGGCAGCATGTTCAGAACCATGTTTCTGTGAATAACTCCTGAACCGTAAGTCCTAGACGCTCGATCTTGGCGGCATTCGTCTCAGCGCCTGGCAATTAGTATAGGAGCACTGTGTTTGACTTCTCTGGATGTTTCCCAGGCGAGTTATTGACAAGTAAATCCTAGACGCTCGATCTTGGTTATTTTCGCTTTCGCGGCTGGCAGTAAAAGAACCATGTTTCTGTGAATAACTCCTGAACCGTAAGTCCTAGACGCTCGCTCTTGGCTGCATTCGATTCAGCTCGTGGTAGCCAGTCTAAAAAACACTATCTTGGACTTCTCTGCATGTTTCCCAGGCGAGCAATTGGCAGCATGTTCAGAACCATGTTTCTGTGAATAACTCCTGAACCGTAAGTCCTAGACGCTCGCTCTTGGCTGCATTCGATTCAGCTCGTGGCAGCCAGTCTAAAAAACACTATCTTGGACTTCTCTGCATGTTTCCCAGGCGAGCAATTGGCAGCATGTTCAGAACCATGTTTCTGTGAATAACTCCTGAACCGTAAGTCCTAGACGCTCGCTCTTGGCTGCATTCGATTCAGCTCGTGGCAGCCAGTCTAAAAAACACTATCTTGGACTTATCTGCATGTTTCCCAGGCGAGCAATTGGCAGCATGTTCAGAACCATGTTTCTGTGAATAACTCCTGAACCGTAAGTCCTAGACGCTCGATCTTGGCGGCATTCGTCTCAGCGCCTGGCAATTAGTATAGGAGCACTGTGTTTGACTTCTCTGCATGTTTCCCAGGCGAGCAATTGGCAGCATGTTCAGAACCATGTTTCTGTGAATAACTCCTGAACCGTAAGTCCTAGACGCTCGCTCTTGGCTGCATTCGATTCAGCTCGTGGCAGCCAGTCTAAAAAACACTATCTTGGACTTCTCTGCATGTTTCCCAGGCGAGCAATTGGCAGCATGTTCAGAACCATGTTTCTGTGAATAACTCCTGAACCGTAAGTCCTAGACGCTCGCTCTTGGCTGCATTCGATTCAGCTCGTGGCAGCCAGTCTAAAAAACACTATCTTGGACTTCTCTGCATGTTCCTAAGGCAAATGTTTCTAAAGCTAATTCTTGAACCGTAAGTCCTAGACGCTCGATCTTGGCGGCATTCGTCTCAGCGCCTGGCAATTAGTATAGGAGCACTGTGTTTGACTTCTCTGGATGTTTCCCAGGCGAGTTATTGACAAGTAAATCCTAGACGCTCGATCTTGGTTATTTTCGCTTTCGCGGCTGGCAGTAAAAGAACCATGTTTCTGTGAATAACTCCTGAACCGTAAGTCCTAGACGCTCGCTCTTGGCTGCATTCGATTCAGCTCGTGGCAGCCAGTCTAAAAAACACTATCTTGGACTTCTCTGCATGTTTCCCAGGCGAGAAATTGGCAGCATGTTCAGAACCATGTTTCTGTGAATAACTCCTGAACCGTAAGTCCTAGACGCTCGATCTTGGCGGCATTCGTCTCAGCGCCTGGCAATTAGTATAGGAGCACTGTGTTTGACTTCTCTGGATGTTTCCCAGGCGAGTTATTGACAAGTAAATCCTAGACGCTCGATCTTGGTTATTTTCGCTTTCGCGGCTGGCAGTAAAAGAACCATGTTTCTGTGAATAACTCCTGAACCGTAAGTCCTAGACGCTCGCTCTTGGCTGCATTCGATTCAGCTCGTGGCAGCCAGTCTAAAAAACACTATCTTGGACTTCTCTGCATGTTTCCCAGGCGAGCAATTGGCAGCATGTTCAGAACCATGTTTCTGTGAATAACTCCTGAACCGTAAGTCCTAGACGCTCGCTCTTGGCTGCATTCGATTCAGCTCGTGGCAGCCAGTCTAAAAAACACTATCTTGGACTTCTCTGCATGTTTCCCAGGCGAGAAATTGGCAGCATGTTCAGAACCATGTTTCTGTGAATAACTCCTGAACCGTAAGTCCTAGACGCTCGCTCTTGGCTGCATTCGATTCAGCTCGTGGCAGCCAGTCTAAAAAATACTATCTTGGACTTCTCTGCATGTTTCCCAGGCGAGCAATTGGCAGCATGTTCAGAACCATGTTTCTGTGAATAACTCCTGAACCGTAAGTCCTAGACGCTCGCTCTTGGCTGCATTCGATTCAGCTCGTGGCAGCCAGTCTAAAAAACACTATCTTGGACTTCTCTGCATGTTCCTAAGGCAAATGTTTCTAAAGCTAATTCTTGAACCGTAAGTCCTAGACGCTCGATCTTGGCGGCATTCGTCTCAGCGCCTGGCAATTAGTATAGGAGCACTGTGTTTGACTTCTCTGGATGTTTCCCAGGCGAGTTATTGACAAGTAAATCCTAGACGCTCGATCTTGGTTATTTTCGCTTTCGCGGCTGGCAGTAAAAGAACCATGTTTCTGTGAATAACTCCTGAACCGTAAGTCCTAGACGCTCGCTCTTGGCTGCATTCGATTCAGCTCGTGGCAGCCAGTCTAAAAAACACTATCTTGGACTTCTCTGCATGTTTCCCAGGCGAGAAATTGGCAGCATGTTCAGAACCATGTTTCTGTGAATAACTCCTGAACCGTAAGTCCTAGACGCTCGATCTTGGCGGCATTCGTCTCAGCGCCTGGCAATTAGTATAGGAGCACTGTGTTTGACTTCTCTGGATGTTTCCCAGGCGAGTTATTGACAAGTAAATCCTAGACGCTCGATCTTGGTTATTTTCGCTTTCGCGGCTGGCAGTAAAAGAACCATGTTTCTGTGAATAACTCCTGAACCGTAAGTCCTAGACGCTCGCTCTTGGCTGCATTCGATTCAGCTCGTGGCAGCCAGTCTAAAAAACACTATCTTGGACTTCTCTGCATGTTTCCCAGGCGAGCAATTGGCAGCATGTTCAGAACCATGTTTCTGTGAATAACTCCTGAACCGTAAGTCCTAGACGCTCGCTCTTGGCTGCATTCGATTCAGCTCGTGGCAGCCAGTCTAAAAAACACTATCTTGGACTTCTCTGCATGTTTCCCAGGCGAGAAATTGGCAGCATGTTCAGAACCATGTTTCTGTGAATAACTCCTGAACCGTAAGTCCTAGACGCTCGCTCTTGGCTGCATTCGATTCAGCTCGTGGCAGCCAGTCTAAAAAATACTATCTTGGACTTCTCTGCATGTTTCCCAGGCGAGCAATTGGCAGCATGTTCAGAACCATGTTTCTGTGAATAACTCCTGAACCGTAAGTCCTAGACGCTCGCTCTTGGCTGCATTCGATTCAGCTCGTGGCAGCCAGTCTAAAAAACACTATCTTGGACTTCTCTGCATGTTTCCCAGGCGAGAAATTGGCAGCATGTTCAGAACCATGTTTCTGTGAATAACTCCTGAACCGTAAGTCCTAGACGCTCGCTCTTGGCTGCATTCGATTCAGCTCGTGGCAGCCAGTCTAAAAAACACTATCTTGGACTTCTCTGCATGTTTCCCAGGCGAGCAATTGGCAGCATGTTCAGAACCATGTTTCTGTGAATAACTCCTGAACCGTAAGTCCTAGACGCTCGCTCTTGGCTGCATTCGATTCAGCTCGTGGCAGCCAGTCTAAAAAACACTATCTTGGACTTCTCTGCATGTTTCCCAGGCGAGAAATTGGCAGCATGTTCAGAACCATGTTTCTGTGAATAACTCCTGAACCGTAAGTCCTAGACGCTCGATCTTGGCGGCATTCGTCTCAGCGCCTGGCAATTAGTATAGGAGCACTGTGTTTGACTTCTCTGGATGTTTCCCAGGCGAGTTATTGACAAGTAAATCCTAGACGCTCGATCTTGGTTATTTTCGCTTTCGCGGCTGGCAGTAAAAGAACCATGTTTCTGTGAATAACTCCTGAACCGTAAGTCCTAGACGCTCGCTCTTGGCTGCATTCGATTCAGCTCGTGGCAGCCAGTCTAAAAAACACTATCTTGGACTTCTCTGCATGTTTCCCAGGCGAGAAATTGGCAGCATGTTCAGAACCATGTTTCTGTGAATAACTCCTGAACCGTAAGTCCTAGACGCTCGATCTTGGCGGCATTCGTCTCAGCGCCTGGCAATTAGTATAGAAGCACTGTGTTTGACTTCTCTGGATGTTTCCCAGGCGAGTTATTGACAAGTAAATCCTAGACGCTCGATCTTGGTTATTTTCGCTTTCGCGGCTGGCAGTAAAAGAACCATGTTTCTGTGAATAACTCCTGAACCGTAAGTCCTAGACGCTCGCTCTTGGCTGCATTCGATTCAGCTCGTGGCAGCCAGTCTAAAAAACACTATCTTGGACTTCTCTGCATGTTTCCCAGGCGAGCAATTGGCAGCATGTTCAGAACCATGTTTCTGTGAATAACTCCTGAACCGTAAGTCCTAGACGCTCGCTCTTGGCTGCATTCGATTCAGCTCGTGGCAGCCAGTCTAAAAAACACTATCTTGGACTTCTCTGCATGTTTCCCAGGCGAGCAATTGGCAGCATGTTCAGAACCATGTTTCTGTGAATAACTCCTGAACCGTAAGTCCTAGACGCTCGCTCTTGGCTGCATTCGATTCAGCTCGTGGCAGCCAGTCTAAAAAACACTATCTTGGACTTCTCTGCATGTTCCTAAGGCAAATGTTTCTAAAGCTAATTCTTGAACCGTAAGTCCTAGACGCTCGATCTTGGCGGCATTCGTCTCAGCGCCTGGCAATTAGTATAGGAGCACTGTGTTTGACTTCTCTGGATGTTTCCCAGGCGAGTTATTGACAAGTAAATCCTAGACGCTCGATCTTGGTTATTTTCGCTTTCGCGGCTGGCAGTAAAAGAACCATGTTTCTGTGAATAACTCCTGAACCGTAAGTCCTAGACGCTCGCTCTTGGCTGCATTCGATTCAGCTCGTGGCAGCCAGTCTAAAAAACACTATCTTGGACTTCTCTGCATGTTTCCCAGGCGAGAAATTGGCAGCATGTTCAGAACCATGTTTCTGTGAATAACTCCTGAACCGTAAGTCCTAGACGCTCGATCTTGGCGGCATTCGTCTCAGCGCCTGGCAATTAGTATAGGAGCACTGTGTTTGACTTCTCTGGATGTTTCCCAGGCGAGTTATTGACAAGTAAATCCTAGACGCTCGATCTTGGTTATTTTCGCTTTCGCGGCTGGCAGTAAAAGAACCATGTTTCTGTGAATAACTCCTGAACCGTAAGTCCTAGACGCTCGCTCTTGGCTGCATTCGATTCAGCTCGTGGCAGCCAATCTAAAAAACACTATCTTGGACTTCTCTGCATGTTTCCCAGGCGAGCAATTGGCAGCATGTTCAGAACCATGTTTCTGTGAATAACTCCTGAACCGTAAGTCCTAGACGCTCGCTCTTGGCTGCATTCGATTCAGCTCGTGGCAGCCAGTCTAAAAAACACTATCTTGGACTTCTCTGCATGTTTCCCAGGCGAGAAATTGGCAGCATGTTCAGAACCATGTTTCTGTGAATAACTCCTGAACCGTAAGTCCTAGACGCTCGCTCTTGGCTGCATTCGATTCAGCTCGTGGCAGCCAGTCTAAAAAATACTATCTTGGACTTCTCTGCATGTTTCCCAGGCGAGCAATTGGCAGCATGTTCAGAACCATGTTTCTGTGAATAACTCCTGAACCGTAAGTCCTAGACGCTCGCTCTTGGCTGCATTCGATTCAGCTCGTGGCAGCCAGTCTAAAAAACACTATCTTGGACTTCTCTGCATGTTTCCCAGGCGAGAAATTGGCAGCATGTTCAGAACCATGTTTCTGTGAATAACTCCTGAACCGTAAGTCCTAGACGCTCGATCTTGGCGGCATTCGTCTCAGCGCCTGGCAATTAGTATAGGAGCACTGTGTTTGACTTCTCTGGATGTTTCCCAGGCGAGTTATTGACAAGTAAATCCTAGACGCTCGATCTTGGTTATTTTCGCTTTCGCGGCTGGCAGTAAAAGAACCATGTTTCTGTGAATAACTCCTGAACCGTAAGTCCTAGACGCTCGCTCTTGGCTGCATTCGATTCAGCTCGTGGCAGCCAGTCTAAAAAACACTATCTTGGACTTCTCTGCATGTTTCCCAGGCGAGAAATTGGCAGCATGTTCAGAACCATGTTTCTGTGAATAACTCCTGAACCGTAAGTCCTAGACGCTCGATCTTGGCGGCATTCGTCTCAGCGCCTGGCAATTAGTATAGGAGCACTGTGTTTGGCTTCTCTGGATGTTTCCCAGGCGAGTTATTGACAAGTAAATCCTAGACGCTCGATCTTGGTTATTTTCGCTTTCGCGGCTGGCAGTAAAAGAACCATGTTTCTGTGAATAACTCCTGAACCGTAAGTCCTAGACGCTCGCTCTTGGCTGCATTCGATTCAGCTCGTGGCAGCCAGTCTAAAAAACACTATCTTGGACTTCTCTGCATGTTTCCCAGGCGAGAAATTGGCAGCATGTTCAGAACCATGTTTCTGTGAATAACTCCTGAACCGTAAGTCCTAGACGCTCGCTCTTGGCTGCATTCGATTCAGCTCGTGGCAGCCAGTCTAAAAAACACTATCTTGGACTTCTCTGCATGTTTCCCAGGCGAGCAATTGGCAGCATGTTCAGAACCATGTTTCTGTGAATAACTCCTGAACCGTAAGTCCTAGAAGCTCGCTCTTGGCTGCATTCGATTCAGCTCGTGGCAGCCAGTCTAAAAAACACTATCTTGGACTTCTCTGCATGTTTCCCAGGCGAGAAATTGGCAGCATGTTCAGAACCATGTTTCTGTGAATAACTCCTGAACCGTAAGTCCTAGACGCTCGCTCTTGGCTGCATTCGATTCAGCTCGTGGCAGCCAGTCTAAAAAATACTATCTTGGACTTCTCTGCATGTTTCCCAGGCGAGCAATTGGCAGCATGTTCAGAACCATGTTTCTGTGAATAACTCCTGAACCGTAAGTCCTAGACGCTCGCTCTTGGCTGCATTCGATTCAGCTCGTGGCAGCCAGTCTAAAAAACACTATCTTGGACTTCTCTGCATGTTTCCCAGGCGAGAAATTGGCAGCATGTTCAGAACCATGTTTCTGTGAATAACTCCTGAACCGTAAGTCCTAGACGCTCGCTCTTGGCTGCATTCGATTCAGCTCGTGGCAGCCAGTCTAAAAAACACTATCTTGGACTTCTCTGCATGTTTCCCAGGCGAGCAATTGGCAGCATGTTCAGAACCATGTTTCTGTGAATAACTCCTGAACCGTAAGTCCTAGACGCTCGCTCTTGGCTGCATTCGATTCAGCTCGTGGCAGCCAGTCTAAAAAACACTATCTTGGACTTCTCTGCATGTTTCCCAGGCGAGAAATTGGCAGCATGTTCAGAACCATGTTTCTGTGAATAACTCCTGAACCGTAAGTCCTAGACGCTCGCTCTTGGCTGCATTCGATTCAGCTCGTGGCAGCCAGTCTAAAAAACACTATCTTGGACTTCTCTGCATGTTCCTAAGGCAAATGTTTCTAAAGCTAATTCTTGAACCGTAAGTCCTAGACGCTCGATCTTGGAGGCATTCGTCTCAGCGCCTGGCAATTAGTATAGGAGCACTGTGTTTGACTTCTCTGGATGTTTCCCAGGCGAGTTATTGACAAGTAAATCCTAGACGCTCGATCTTGGTTATTTTCGCTTTCGCGGCTGGCAGTAAAAGAACCATGTTTCTGTGAATAACTCCTGAACCGTAAGTCCTAGACGCTCGCTCTTGGCTGCATTCGATTCAGCTCGTGGCAGCCAGTCTGAAAAACACTATCTTGGACTTCTCTGCATGTTTCCCAGGCGAGCAATTGGCAGCATGTTCAGAACCATGTTTCTGTGAATAACTCCTGAACCGTAAGTCCTAGACGCTCGCTCTTGGCTGCATTCGATTCAGCTCGTGGCAGCCAGTCTAAAAAACACTATCTTGGACTTCTCTGCATGTTTCCCAGGCGAGCAATTGGCAGCATGTTCAGAACCATGTTTCTGTGAATAACTCCTGAACCGTAAGTCCTAGACGCTCGCTCTTGGCTGCATTCGATTCAGCTCGTGGCAGCCAGTCTAAAAAACACTATCTTGGACTTCTCTGCATGTTCCTAAGGCAAATGTTTCTAAAGCTAATTCTTGAACCGTAAGTCCTAGACGCTCGATCTTGGCGGCATTCGTCTCAGCGCCTGGCAATTAGTATAGGAGCACTGTGTTTGACTTCTCTGGATGTTTCCCAGGCGAGTTATTGACAAGTAAATCCTAGACGCTCGATCTTGGTTATTTTCGCTTTTGCGGCTGGCAGTAAAAGAACCATGTTTCTGTGAATAACTCCTGAACCGTAAGTCCTAGACGCTCGCTCTTGGCTGCATTCGATTCAGCTCGTGGCAGCCAGTCTAAAAAACACTATCTTGGACTTCTCTGCATGTTTCCCAGGCGAGAAATTGGCAGCATGTTCAGAACCATGTTTCTGTGAATAACTCCTGAACCGTAAGTCCTAGACGCTCGATCTTGGCGGCATTCGTCTCAGCGCCTGGCAATTAGTATAGGAGCACTGTGTTTGACTTCTCTGGATGTTTCCCAGGCGAGTTATTGACAAGTAAATCCTAGACGCTCGATCTTGGTTATTTTCGCTTTCGCGGCTGGCAGTAAAAGAACCATGTTTCTGTGAATAACTCCTGAACCGTAAGTCCTAGACGCTCGCTCTTGGCTGCATTCGATTCAGCTCGTGGCAGCCAGTCTAAAAAACACTATCTTGGACTTCTCTGCATGTTTCCCAGGCGAGAAATTGGCAGCATGTTCAGAACCATGTTTCTGTGAATAACTCCTGAACCGTAAGTCCTAGACGCTCGCTCTTGGCTGCATTCGATTCAGCTCGTGGCAGCCAGTCTAAAAAACACTATCTTGGACTTCTCTGCATGTTTCCCAGGCGAGAAATTGGCAGCATGTTCAGAACCATGTTTCTGTGAATAACTCCTGAACCGTAAGTCCTAGACGCTCGCTCTTGGCTGCATTCGATTCAGCTCGTGGCAGCCAGTCTAAAAAACACTATCTTGGACTTCTCTGCATGTTCCTAAGGCAAATGTTTCTAAAGCTAATTCTTGAACCGTAAGTCCTAGACGCTCGATCTTGGCGGCATTCGTCTCAGCGCCTGGCAATTAGTATAGGAGCACTGTGTTTGACTTCTCTGGATGTTTCCCAGGCGAGTTATTGACAAGTAAATCCTAGACGCTCGATCTTGGTTATTTTCGCTTTCGCGGCTGGCAGTAAAAGAACCATGTTTCTGTGAATAACTCCTGAACCGTAAGTCCTAGACGCTCGCTCTTGGCTGCATTCGATTCAGCTCGTGGCAGCCAGTCTAAAAAACACTATCTTGGACTTCTCTGCATGTTTCCCAGGCGAGCAATTGGCAGCATGTTCAGAACCATGTTTCTGTGAATAACTCCTGAACCGTAAGTCCTAGACGCTCGCTCTTGGCTGCATTCGATTCAGCTCGTGGCAGCCAGTCTAAAAAACACTATCTTGGACTTCTCTGCATGTTTCCCAGGCGAGCAATTGGCAGCATGTTCAGAACCATGTTTCTGTGAATAACTCCTGAACCGTAAGTCCTAGACGCTCGCTCTTGGCTGCATTCGATTCAGCTCGTGGCAGCCAGTCTAAAAAACACTATCTTGGACTTCTCTGCATGTTCCTAAGGCAAATGTTTCTAAAGCTAATTCTTGAACCGTAAGTCCTAGACGCTCGATCTTGGCGGCATTCGTCTCAGCGCCTGGCAATTAGTATAGGAGCACTGTGTTTGACTTCTCTGGATGTTTCCCAGGCGAGTTATTGACAAGTAAATCCTAGACGCTCGATCTTGGTTATTTTCGCTTTTGCGGCTGGCAGTAAAAGAACCATGTTTCTGTGAATAACTCCTGAACCGTAAGTCCTAGACGCTCGCTCTTGGCTGCATTCGATTCAGCTCGTGGCAGCCAGTCTAAAAAACACTATCTTGGACTTCTCTGCATGTTTCCCAGGCGAGAAATTGGCAGCATGTTCAGAACCATGTTTCTGTGAATAACTCCTGAACCGTAAGTCCTAGACGCTCGATCTTGGCGGCATTCGTCTCAGCGCCTGGCAATTAGTATAGGAGCACTGTGTTTGACTTCTCTGGATGTTTCCCAGGCGAGTTATTGACAAGTAAATCCTAGACGCTCGATCTTGGTTATTTTCGCTTTCGCGGCTGGCAGTAAAAGAACCATGTTTCTGTGAATAACTCCTGAACCGTAAGTCCTAGACGCTCGCTCTTGGCTGCATTCGATTCAGCTCGTGGCAGCCAGTCTAAAAAACACTATCTTGGACTTCTCTGCATGTTTCCCAGGCGAGAAATTGGCAGCATGTTCAGAACCATGTTTCTGTGAATAACTCCTGAACCGTAAGTCCTAGACGCTCGCTCTTGGCTGCATTCGATTCAGCTCGTGGCAGCCAGTCTAAAAAACACTATCTTGGACTTCTCTGCATGTTTCCCAGGCGAGAAATTGGCAGCATGTTCAGAACCATGTTTCTGTGAATAACTCCTGAACCGTAAGTCCTAGACGCTCGCTCTTGGCTGCATTCGATTCAGCTCGTGGCAGCCAGTCTAAAAAACACTATCTTGGACTTCTCTGCATGTTTCCCAGGCGAGAAATTGGCAGCATGTTCAGAACCATGTTTCTGTGAATAACTCCTGAACCGTAAGTCCTAGACGCTCGCTCTTGGCTGCATTCGATTCAGCTCGTGGCAGCCAGTCTAAAAAACACTATCTTGGACTTCTCTGCATGTTTCCCAGGCGAGCAATTGGCAGCATGTTCAGAACCATGTTTCTGTGAATAACTCCTGAACCGTAAGTCCTAGACGCTCGCTCTTGGCTGCATTCGATTCAGCTCGTGGCAGCCAGTCTAAAAAACACTATCTTGGACTTCTCTGCATGTTTCCCAGGCGAGAAATTGGCAGCATGTTCAGAACCATGTTTCTGTGAATAACTCCTGAACCGTAAGTCCTAGACGCTCGATCTTGGCGGCATTCGTCTCAGCGCCTGGCAATTAGTATAGGAGCACTGTGTTTGACTTCTCTGGATGTTTCCCAGGCGAGTTATTGACAAGTAAATCCTAGACGCTCGATCTTGGTTATTTTCGCTTTCGCGGCTGGCAGTAAAAGAACCATGTTTCTGTGAATAACTCCTGAACCGTAAGTCCTAGACGCTCGCTCTTGGCTGCATTCGATTCAGCTCGTGGCAGCCAGTCTAAAAAACACTATCTTGGACTTCTCTGCATGTTTCCCAGGCGAGAAATTGGCAGCATGTTCAGAACCATGTTTCTGTGAATAACTCCTGAACCGTAAGTCCTAGACGCTCGATCTTGGCGGCATTCGTCTCAGCGCCTGGCAATTAGTATAGGAGCACTGTGTTTGACTTCTCTGGATGTTTCCCAGGCGAGTTATTGACAAGTAAATCCTAGACGCTCGATCTTGGTTATTTTCGCTTTCGCGGCTGGCAGTAAAAGAACCATGTTTCTGTGAATAACTCCTGAACCGTAAGTCCTAGACGCTCGCTCTTGGCTGCATTCGATTCAGCTCGTGGTAGCCAGTCTAAAAAACACTATCTTGGACTTCTCTGCATGTTTCCCAGGCGAGCAATTGGCAGCATGTTCAGAACCATGTTTCTGTGAATAACTCCTGAACCGTAAGTCCTAGACGCTCGCTCTTGGCTGCATTCGATTCAGCTCGTGGCAGCCAGTCTAAAAAACACTATCTTGGACTTCTCTGCATGTTTCCCAGGCGAGCAATTGGCAGCATGTTCAGAACCATGTTTCTGTGAATAACTCCTGAACCGTAAGTCCTAGACGCTCGCTCTTGGCTGCATTCGATTCAGCTCGTGGCAGCCAGTCTAAAAAACACTATCTTGGACTTCTCTGCATGTTTCCCAGGCGAGCAATTGGCAGCATGTTCAGAACCATGTTTCTGTGAATAACTCCTGAACCGTAAGTCCTAGACGCTCGATCTTGGCGGCATTCGTCTCAGCGCCTGGCAATTAGTATAGGAGCACTGTGTTTGACTTCTCTGCATGTTTCCCAGGCGAGCAATTGGCAGCATGTTCAGAACCATGTTTCTGTGAATAACTCCTGAACCGTAAGTCCTAGACGCTCGCTCTTGGCTGCATTCGATTCAGCTCGTGGCAGCCAGTCTAAAAAACACTATCTTGGACTTCTCTGCATGTTTCCCAGGCGAGCAATTGGCAGCATGTTCAGAACCATGTTTCTGTGAATAACTCCTGAACCGTAAGTCCTAGACGCTCGCTCTTGGCTGCATTCGATTCAGCTCGTGGCAGCCAGTCTAAAAAACACTATCTTGGACTTCTCTGCATGTTCCTAAGGCAAATGTTTCTAAAGCTAATTCTTGAACCGTAAGTCCTAGACGCTCGATCTTGGCGGCATTCGTCTCAGCGCCTGGCAATTAGTATAGGAGCACTGTGTTTGACTTCTCTGGATGTTTCCCAGGCGAGTTATTGACAAGTAAATCCTAGACGCTCGATCTTGGTTATTTTCGCTTTCGCGGCTGGCAGTAAAAGAACCATGTTTCTGTGAATAACTCCTGAACCGTAAGTCCTAGACGCTCGCTCTTGGCTGCATTCGATTCAGCTCGTGGCAGCCAGTCTAAAAAACACTATCTTGGACTTCTCTGCATGTTTCCCAGGCGAGAAATTGGCAGCATGTTCAGAACCATGTTTCTGTGAATAACTCCTGAACCGTAAGTCCTAGACGCTCGATCTTGGCGGCATTCGTCTCAGCGCCTGGCAATTAGTATAGGAGCACTGTGTTTGACTTCTCTGGATGTTTCCCAGGCGAGTTATTGACAAGTAAATCCTAGACGCTCGATCTTGGTTATTTTCGCTTTCGCGGCTGGCAGTAAAAGAACCATGTTTCTGTGAATAACTCCTGAACCGTAAGTCCTAGACGCTCGCTCTTGGCTGCATTCGATTCAGCTCGTGGCAGCCAGTCTAAAAAACACTATCTTGGACTTCTCTGCATGTTTCCCAGGCGAGCAATTGGCAGCATGTTCAGAACCATGTTTCTGTGAATAACTCCTGAACCGTAAGTCCTAGACGCTCGCTCTTGGCTGCATTCGATTCAGCTCGTGGCAGCCAGTCTAAAAAACACTATCTTGGACTTCTCTGCATGTTTCCCAGGCGAGAAATTGGCAGCATGTTCAGAACCATGTTTCTGTGAATAACTCCTGAACCGTAAGTCCTAGACGCTCGCTCTTGGCTGCATTCGATTCAGCTCGTGGCAGCCAGTCTAAAAAATACTATCTTGGACTTCTCTGCATGTTTCCCAGGCGAGCAATTGGCAGCATGTTCAGAACCATGTTTCTGTGAATAACTCCTGAACCGTAAGTCCTAGACGCTCGCTCTTGGCTGCATTCGATTCAGCTCGTGGCAGCCAGTCTAAAAAACACTATCTTGGACTTCTCTGCATGTTTCCCAGGCGAGAAATTGGCAGCATGTTCAGAACCATGTTTCTGTGAATAACTCCTGAACCGTAAGTCCTAGACGCTCGCTCTTGGCTGCATTCGATTCAGCTCGTGGCAGCCAGTCTAAAAAACACTATCTTGGACTTCTCTGCATGTTTCCCAGGCGAGCAATTGGCAGCATGTTCAGAACCATGTTTCTGTGAATAACTCCTGAACCGTAAGTCCTAGACGCTCGCTCTTGGCTGCATTCGATTCAGCTCGTGGCAGCCAGTCTAAAAAACACTATCTTGGACTTCTCTGCATGTTTCCCAGGCGAGAAATTGGCAGCATGTTCAGAACCATGTTTCTGTGAATAACTCCTGAACCGTAAGTCCTAGACGCTCGATCTTGGCGGCATTCGTCTCAGCGCCTGGCAATTAGTATAGGAGCACTGTGTTTGACTTCTCTGGATGTTTCCCAGGCGAGTTATTGACAAGTAAATCCTAGACGCTCGATCTTGGTTATTTTCGCTTTCGCGGCTGGCAGTAAAAGAACCATGTTTCTGTGAATAACTCCTGAACCGTAAGTCCTAGACGCTCGCTCTTGGCTGCATTCGATTCAGCTCGTGGCAGCCAGTCTAAAAAACACTATCTTGGACTTCTCTGCATGTTTCCCAGGCGAGAAATTGGCAGCATGTTCAGAACCATGTTTCTGTGAATAACTCCTGAACCGTAAGTCCTAGACGCTCGATCTTGGCGGCATTCGTCTCAGCGCCTGGCAATTAGTATAGAAGCACTGTGTTTGACTTCTCTGGATGTTTCCCAGGCGAGTTATTGACAAGTAAATCCTAGACGCTCGATCTTGGTTATTTTCGCTTTCGCGGCTGGCAGTAAAAGAACCATGTTTCTGTGAATAACTCCTGAACCGTAAGTCCTAGACGCTCGCTCTTGGCTGCATTCGATTCAGCTCGTGGCAGCCAGTCTAAAAAACACTATCTTGGACTTCTCTGCATGTTTCCCAGGCGAGCAATTGGCAGCATGTTCAGAACCATGTTTCTGTGAATAACTCCTGAACCGTAAGTCCTAGACGCTCGCTCTTGGCTGCATTCGATTCAGCTCGTGGCAGCCAGTCTAAAAAACACTATCTTGGACTTCTCTGCATGTTTCCCAGGCGAGCAATTGGCAGCATGTTCAGAACCATGTTTCTGTGAATAACTCCTGAACCGTAAGTCCTAGACGCTCGCTCTTGGCTGCATTCGATTCAGCTCGTGGCAGCCAGTCTAAAAAACACTATCTTGGACTTCTCTGCATGTTCCTAAGGCAAATGTTTCTAAAGCTAATTCTTGAACCGTAAGTCCTAGACGCTCGATCTTGGCGGCATTCGTCTCAGCGCCTGGCAATTAGTATAGGAGCACTGTGTTTGACTTCTCTGGATGTTTCCCAGGCGAGTTATTGACAAGTAAATCCTAGACGCTCGATCTTGGTTATTTTCGCTTTCGCGGCTGGCAGTAAAAGAACCATGTTTCTGTGAATAACTCCTGAACCGTAAGTCCTAGACGCTCGCTCTTGGCTGCATTCGATTCAGCTCGTGGCAGCCAGTCTAAAAAACACTATCTTGGACTTCTCTGCATGTTTCCCAGGCGAGAAATTGGCAGCATGTTCAGAACCATGTTTCTGTGAATAACTCCTGAACCGTAAGTCCTAGACGCTCGATCTTGGCGGCATTCGTCTCAGCGCCTGGCAATTAGTATAGGAGCACTGTGTTTGACTTCTCTGGATGTTTCCCAGGCGAGTTATTGACAAGTAAATCCTAGACGCTCGATCTTGGTTATTTTCGCTTTCGCGGCTGGCAGTAAAAGAACCATGTTTCTGTGAATAACTCCTGAACCGTAAGTCCTAGACGCTCGCTCTTGGCTGCATTCGATTCAGCTCGTGGCAGCCAATCTAAAAAACACTATCTTGGACTTCTCTGCATGTTTCCCAGGCGAGCAATTGGCAGCATGTTCAGAACCATGTTTCTGTGAATAACTCCTGAACCGTAAGTCCTAGACGCTCGCTCTTGGCTGCATTCGATTCAGCTCGTGGCAGCCAGTCTAAAAAACACTATCTTGGACTTCTCTGCATGTTTCCCAGGCGAGAAATTGGCAGCATGTTCAGAACCATGTTTCTGTGAATAACTCCTGAACCGTAAGTCCTAGACGCTCGCTCTTGGCTGCATTCGATTCAGCTCGTGGCAGCCAGTCTAAAAAATACTATCTTGGACTTCTCTGCATGTTTCCCAGGCGAGCAATTGGCAGCATGTTCAGAACCATGTTTCTGTGAATAACTCCTGAACCGTAAGTCCTAGACGCTCGCTCTTGGCTGCATTCGATTCAGCTCGTGGCAGCCAGTCTAAAAAACACTATCTTGGACTTCTCTGCATGTTTCCCAGGCGAGAAATTGGCAGCATGTTCAGAACCATGTTTCTGTGAATAACTCCTGAACCGTAAGTCCTAGACGCTCGATCTTGGCGGCATTCGTCTCAGCGCCTGGCAATTAGTATAGGAGCACTGTGTTTGACTTCTCTGGATGTTTCCCAGGCGAGTTATTGACAAGTAAATCCTAGACGCTCGATCTTGGTTATTTTCGCTTTCGCGGCTGGCAGTAAAAGAACCATGTTTCTGTGAATAACTCCTGAACCGTAAGTCCTAGACGCTCGCTCTTGGCTGCATTCGATTCAGCTCGTGGCAGCCAGTCTAAAAAACACTATCTTGGACTTCTCTGCATGTTTCCCAGGCGAGAAATTGGCAGCATGTTCAGAACCATGTTTCTGTGAATAACTCCTGAACCGTAAGTCCTAGACGCTCGATCTTGGCGGCATTCGTCTCAGCGCCTGGCAATTAGTATAGGAGCACTGTGTTTGGCTTCTCTGGATGTTTCCCAGGCGAGTTATTGACAAGTAAATCCTAGACGCTCGATCTTGGTTATTTTCGCTTTCGCGGCTGGCAGTAAAAGAACCATGTTTCTGTGAATAACTCCTGAACCGTAAGTCCTAGACGCTCGCTCTTGGCTGCATTCGATTCAGCTCGTGGCAGCCAGTCTAAAAAACACTATCTTGGACTTCTCTGCATGTTTCCCAGGCGAGAAATTGGCAGCATGTTCAGAACCATGTTTCTGTGAATAACTCCTGAACCGTAAGTCCTAGACGCTCGCTCTTGGCTGCATTCGATTCAGCTCGTGGCAGCCAGTCTAAAAAACACTATCTTGGACTTCTCTGCATGTTTCCCAGGCGAGCAATTGGCAGCATGTTCAGAACCATGTTTCTGTGAATAACTCCTGAACCGTAAGTCCTAGAAGCTCGCTCTTGGCTGCATTCGATTCAGCTCGTGGCAGCCAGTCTAAAAAACACTATCTTGGACTTCTCTGCATGTTTCCCAGGCGAGAAATTGGCAGCATGTTCAGAACCATGTTTCTGTGAATAACTCCTGAACCGTAAGTCCTAGACGCTCGCTCTTGGCTGCATTCGATTCAGCTCGTGGCAGCCAGTCTAAAAAATACTATCTTGGACTTCTCTGCATGTTTCCCAGGCGAGCAATTGGCAGCATGTTCAGAACCATGTTTCTGTGAATAACTCCTGAACCGTAAGTCCTAGACGCTCGCTCTTGGCTGCATTCGATTCAGCTCGTGGCAGCCAGTCTAAAAAACACTATCTTGGACTTCTCTGCATGTTTCCCAGGCGAGAAATTGGCAGCATGTTCAGAACCATGTTTCTGTGAATAACTCCTGAACCGTAAGTCCTAGACGCTCGCTCTTGGCTGCATTCGATTCAGCTCGTGGCAGCCAGTCTAAAAAACACTATCTTGGACTTCTCTGCATGTTTCCCAGGCGAGCAATTGGCAGCATGTTCAGAACCATGTTTCTGTGAATAACTCCTGAACCGTAAGTCCTAGACGCTCGCTCTTGGCTGCATTCGATTCAGCTCGTGGCAGCCAGTCTAAAAAACACTATCTTGGACTTCTCTGCATGTTTCCCAGGCGAGAAATTGGCAGCATGTTCAGAACCATGTTTCTGTGAATAACTCCTGAACCGTAAGTCCTAGACGCTCGCTCTTGGCTGCATTCGATTCAGCTCGTGGCAGCCAGTCTAAAAAACACTATCTTGGACTTCTCTGCATGTTCCTAAGGCAAATGTTTCTAAAGCTAATTCTTGAACCGTAAGTCCTAGACGCTCGATCTTGGAGGCATTCGTCTCAGCGCCTGGCAATTAGTATAGGAGCACTGTGTTTGACTTCTCTGGATGTTTCCCAGGCGAGTTATTGACAAGTAAATCCTAGACGCTCGATCTTGGTTATTTTCGCTTTCGCGGCTGGCAGTAAAAGAACCATGTTTCTGTGAATAACTCCTGAACCGTAAGTCCTAGACGCTCGCTCTTGGCTGCATTCGATTCAGCTCGTGGCAGCCAGTCTGAAAAACACTATCTTGGACTTCTCTGCATGTTTCCCAGGCGAGCAATTGGCAGCATGTTCAGAACCATGTTTCTGTGAATAACTCCTGAACCGTAAGTCCTAGACGCTCGCTCTTGGCTGCATTCGATTCAGCTCGTGGCAGCCAGTCTAAAAAACACTATCTTGGACTTCTCTGCATGTTTCCCAGGCGAGCAATTGGCAGCATGTTCAGAACCATGTTTCTGTGAATAACTCCTGAACCGTAAGTCCTAGACGCTCGCTCTTGGCTGCATTCGATTCAGCTCGTGGCAGCCAGTCTAAAAAACACTATCTTGGACTTCTCTGCATGTTCCTAAGGCAAATGTTTCTAAAGCTAATTCTTGAACCGTAAGTCCTAGACGCTCGATCTTGGCGGCATTCGTCTCAGCGCCTGGCAATTAGTATAGGAGCACTGTGTTTGACTTCTCTGGATGTTTCCCAGGCGAGTTATTGACAAGTAAATCCTAGACGCTCGATCTTGGTTATTTTCGCTTTTGCGGCTGGCAGTAAAAGAACCATGTTTCTGTGAATAACTCCTGAACCGTAAGTCCTAGACGCTCGCTCTTGGCTGCATTCGATTCAGCTCGTGGCAGCCAGTCTAAAAAACACTATCTTGGACTTCTCTGCATGTTTCCCAGGCGAGAAATTGGCAGCATGTTCAGAACCATGTTTCTGTGAATAACTCCTGAACCGTAAGTCCTAGACGCTCGATCTTGGCGGCATTCGTCTCAGCGCCTGGCAATTAGTATAGGAGCACTGTGTTTGACTTCTCTGGATGTTTCCCAGGCGAGTTATTGACAAGTAAATCCTAGACGCTCGATCTTGGTTATTTTCGCTTTCGCGGCTGGCAGTAAAAGAACCATGTTTCTGTGAATAACTCCTGAACCGTAAGTCCTAGACGCTCGCTCTTGGCTGCATTCGATTCAGCTCGTGGCAGCCAGTCTAAAAAACACTATCTTGGACTTCTCTGCATGTTTCCCAGGCGAGAAATTGGCAGCATGTTCAGAACCATGTTTCTGTGAATAACTCCTGAACCGTAAGTCCTAGACGCTCGCTCTTGGCTGCATTCGATTCAGCTCGTGGCAGCCAGTCTAAAAAACACTATCTTGGACTTCTCTGCATGTTTCCCAGGCGAGAAATTGGCAGCATGTTCAGAACCATGTTTCTGTGAATAACTCCTGAACCGTAAGTCCTAGACGCTCGCTCTTGGCTGCATTCGATTCAGCTCGTGGCAGCCAGTCTAAAAAACACTATCTTGGACTTCTCTGCATGTTCCTAAGGCAAATGTTTCTAAAGCTAATTCTTGAACCGTAAGTCCTAGACGCTCGATCTTGGCGGCATTCGTCTCAGCGCCTGGCAATTAGTATAGGAGCACTGTGTTTGACTTCTCTGGATGTTTCCCAGGCGAGTTATTGACAAGTAAATCCTAGACGCTCGATCTTGGTTATTTTCGCTTTCGCGGCTGGCAGTAAAAGAACCATGTTTCTGTGAATAACTCCTGAACCGTAAGTCCTAGACGCTCGCTCTTGGCTGCATTCGATTCAGCTCGTGGCAGCCAGTCTAAAAAACACTATCTTGGACTTCTCTGCATGTTTCCCAGGCGAGAAATTGGCAGCATGTTCAGAACCATGTTTCTGTGAATAACTCCTGAACCGTAAGTCCTAGACGCTCGATCTTGGCGGCATTCGTCTCAGCGCCTGGCAATTAGTATAGGAGCACTGTGTTTGACTTCTCTGGATGTTTCCCAGGCGAGTTATTGACAAGTAAATCCTAGACGCTCGATCTTGGTTATTTTCGCTTTCGCGGCTGGCAGTAAAAGAACCATGTTTCTGTGAATAACTCCTGAACCGTAAGTCCTAGACGCTCGCTCTTGGCTGCATTCGATTCAGCTCGTGGCAGCCAGTCTAAAAAACACTATCTTGGACTTCTCTGCATGTTTCCCAGGCGAGAAATTGGCAGCATGTTCAGAACCATGTTTCTGTGAATAACTCCTGAACCGTAAGTCCTAGACGCTCGCTCTTGGCTGCATTCGATTCAGCTCGTGGCAGCCAGTCTAAAAAACACTATCTTGGACTTCTCTGCATGTTTCCCAGGCGAGCAATTGGCAGCATGTTCAGAACCATGTTTCTGTGAATAACTCCTGAACCGTAAGTCCTAGACGCTCGCTCTTGGCTGCATTCGATTCAGCTCGTGGCAGCCAGTCTAAAAAACACTATCTTGGACTTCTCTGCATGTTTCCCAGGCGAGAAATTGGCAGCATGTTCAGAACCATGTTTCTGTGAATAACTCCTGAACCGTAAGTCCTAGACGCTCGCTCTTGGCTGCATTCGATTCAGCTCGTGGCAGCCAGTCTAAAACACACTATCTTGGACTTCTCTGCATGTTTCCCAGGCGAGCAATTGGCAGCATGTTCAGAACCATGTTTCTGTGAATAACTCCTGAACCGTAAGTCCTAGACGCTCGCTCTTGGCTGCATTCGATTCAGCTCGTGGCAGCCAGTCTAAAAAACACTATCTTGGACTTCTCTGCATGTTTCCCAGGCGAGCAATTGGCAGCATGTTCAGAACCATGTTTCTGTGAATAACTCCTGAACCGTAAGTCACAGACGCTCGCTCTTGGCTGCATTCGATTCAGCTCGTGGCAGCCAGTCTAAAAAACACTATCTTGGACTTCTCTGCATGTTCCTAAGGCAAATGTTTCTAAAGCTAATTCTTGAACCGTAAGTCCTAGACGCTCGATCTTGGCGGCATTCGTCTCAGCGCCTGGCAATTAGTATAGGAGCACTGTGTTTGACTTCTCTGGATGTTTCCCAGGCGAGTTATTGACAAGTAAATCCTAGACGCTCGATCTTGGTTATTTTCGCTTTCGCGGCTGGCAGTAAAAGAACCATGTTTCTGTGAATAACTCCTGAACCGTAAGTCCTAGACGCTCGCTCTTGGCTGCATTCGATTCAGCTCGTGGCAGCCAGTCTAAAAAACACTATCTTGGACTTCTCTGCATGTTTCCCAGGCGAGCAATTGGCAGCATGTTCAGAACCATGTTTCTGTGAATAACTCCTGAACCGTAAGTCCTAGACGCTCGCTCTTGGCTGCATTCGATTCAGCTCGTGGCAGCCAGTCTAAAAAACACTATCTTGGACTTCTCTGCATGTTCCTAAGGCAAATGTTTCTAAAGCTAATTCTTGAACCGTAAGTCCTAGACGCTCGATCTTGGCGGCATTCGTCTCAGCGCCTGGCAATTAGTATAGGAGCACTGTGTTTGACTTCTCTGGATGTTTCCCAGGCGAGTTATTGACAAGTAAATCCTAGACGCTCGATCTTGGTTATTTTCGCTTTCGCGGCTGGCAGTAAAAGAACCATGTTTCTGTGAATAACTCCTGAACCGTAAGTCCTAGACGCTCGCTCTTGGCTGCATTCGATTCAGCTCGTGGCAGCCAGTCTAAAAAACACTATCTTGGACTTCTCTGCATGTTTCCCAGGCGAGAAATTGGCAGCATGTTCAGAACCATGTTTCTGTGAATAACTCCTGAACCGTAAGTCCTAGACGCTCGCTCTTGGCTGCATTCGATTCAGCTCGTGGCAGCCAGTCTAAAAAACACTATCTTGGACTTCTCTGCATGTTTCCCAGGCGAGAAATTGGCAGCATGTTCAGAACCATGTTTCTGTGAATAACTCCTGAACCGTAAGTCCTAGACGCTCGCTCTTGGCTGCATTCGATTCAGCTCGTGGCAGCCAGTCTAAAAAACACTATCTTGGACTTCTCTGCATGTTTCCCAGGCGAGCAATTGGCAGCATGTTCAGAACCATGTTTCTGTGAATAACTCCTGAACCGTAAGTCCTAGACGCTCGCTCTTGGCTGCATTCGATTCAGCTCGTGGCAGCCAGTCTAAAAAACACTATCTTGGACTTCTCTGCATGTTTCCCAGGCGAGAAATTGGCAGCATGTTCAGAACCATGTTTCTGTGAATAACTCCTGAACCGTAAGTCCTAGACGCTCGCTCTTGGCTGCATTCGATTCAGCTCGTGGCAGCCAGTCTAAAAAACACTATCTTGGACTTCTCTGCATGTTTCCCAGGCGAGCAATTGGCAGCATGTTCAGAACCATGTTTCTGTGAATAACTCCTGAACCGTAAGTCCTAGACGCTCGCTCTTGGCTGCATTCGATTCAGCTCGTGGCAGCCAGTCTAAAAAACACTATCTTGGACTTCTCTGCATGTTTCCCAGGCGAGCAATTGGCAGCATGTTCAGAACCATGTTTCTGTGAATAACTCCTGAACCGTAAGTCACAGACGCTCGCTCTTGGCTGCATTCGATTCAGCTCGTGGCAGCCAGTCTAAAAAACACTATCTTGGACTTCTCTGCATGTTCCTAAGGCAAATGTTTCTAAAGCTAATTCTTGAACCGTAAGTCCTAGACGCTCGATCTTGGCGGCATTCGTCTCAGCGCCTGGCAATTAGTATAGGAGCACTGTGTTTGACTTCTCTGGATGTTTCCCAGGCGAGTTATTGACAAGTAAATCCTAGACGCTCGATCTTGGTTATTTTCGCTTTCGCGGCTGGCAGTAAAAGAACCATGTTTCTGTGAATAACTCCTGAACCGTAAGTCCTAGACGCTCGCTCTTGGCTGCATTCGATTCAGCTCGTGGCAGCCAGTCTAAAAAACACTATCTTGGACTTCTCTGCATGTTTCCCAGGCGAGCAATTGGCAGCATGTTCAGAACCATGTTTCTGTGAATAACTCCTGAACCGTAAGTCCTAGACGCTCGCTCTTGGCTGCATTCGATTCAGCTCGTGGCAGCCAGTCTAAAAAACACTATCTTGGACTTCTCTGCATGTTCCTAAGGCAAATGTTTCTAAAGCTAATTCTTGAACCGTAAGTCCTAGACGCTCGATCTTGGCGGCATTCGTCTCAGCGCCTGGCAATTAGTATAGGAGCACTGTGTTTGACTTCTCTGGATGTTTCCCAGGCGAGTTATTGACAAGTAAATCCTAGACGCTCGATCTTGGTTATTTTCGCTTTCGCGGCTGGCAGTAAAAGAACCATGTTTCTGTGAATAACTCCTGAACCGTAAGTCCTAGACGCTCGCTCTTGGCTGCATTCGATTCAGCTCGTGGCAGCCAGTCTAAAAAACACTATCTTGGACTTCTCTGCATGTTTCCCAGGCGAGAAATTGGCAGCATGTTCAGAACCATGTTTCTGTGAATAACTCCTGAACCGTAAGTCCTAGACGCTCGCTCTTGGCTGCATTCGATTCAGCTCGTGGCAGCCAGTCTAAAAAACACTATCTTGGACTTCTCTGCATGTTTCCCAGGCGAGAAATTGGCAGCATGTTCAGAACCATGTTTCTGTGAATAACTCCTGAACCGTAAGTCCTAGACGCTCGCTCTTGGCTGCATTCGATTCAGCTCGTGGCAGCCAGTCTAAAAAACACTATCTTGGACTTCTCTGCATGTTTCCCAGGCGAGCAATTGGCAGCATGTTCAGAACCATGTTTCTGTGAATAACTCCTGAACCGTAAGTCCTAGACGCTCGCTCTTGGCTGCATTCGATTCAGCTCGTGGCAGCCAGTCTAAAAAACACTATCTTGGACTTCTCTGCATGTTTCCCAGGCGAGAAATTGGCAGCATGTTCAGAACCATGTTTCTGTGAATAACTCCTGAACCGTAAGTCCTAGACGCTCGCTCTTGGCTGCATTCGATTCAGCTCGTGGCAGCCAGTCTAAAAAACACTATCTTGGACTTCTCTGCATGTTTCCCAGGCGAGCAATTGGCAGCATGTTCAGAACCATGTTTCTGTGAATAACTCCTGAACCGTAAGTCACAGACGCTCGCTCTTGGCTGCATTCGATTCAGCTCGTGGCAGCCAGTCTAAAAAACACTATCTTGGACTTCTCTGCATGTTCCTAAGGCAAATGTTTCTAAAGCTAATTCTTGAACCGTAAGTCCTAGACGCTCGATCTTGGCGGCATTCGTCTCAGCGCCTGGCAATTAGTATAGGAGCACTGTGTTTGACTTCTCTGGATGTTTCCCAGGCGAGTTATTGACAAGTAAATCCTAGACGCTCGATCTTGGTTATTTTCGCTTTCGCGGCTGGCAGTAAAAGAACCATGTTTCTGTGAATAACTCCTGAACCGTAAGTCCTAGACGCTCGCTCTTGGCTGCATTCGATTCAGCTCGTGGCAGCCAGTCTAAAAAACACTATCTTGGACTTCTCTGCATGTTTCCCAGGCGAGCAATTGGCAGCATGTTCAGAACCATGTTTCTGTGAATAACTCCTGAACCGTAAGTCCTAGACGCTCGCTCTTGGCTGCATTCGATTCAGCTCGTGGCAGCCAGTCTAAAAAACACTATCTTGGACTTCTCTGCATGTTTCCCAGGCGAGCAATTGGCAGCATGTTCAGAACCATGTTTCTGTGAATAACTCCTGAACCGTAAGTCCTAGACGCTCGCTCTTGGCTGCATTCGATTCAGCTCGTGGCAGCCAGTCTAAAAAACACTATCTTGGACTTCTCTGCATGTTCCTAAGGCAAATGTTTCTAAAGCTAATTCTTGAACCGTAAGTCCTAGACGCTCGATCTTGGCGGCATTCGTCTCAGCGCCTGGCAATTAGTATAGGAGCACTGTGTTTGACTTCTCTGGATGTTTCCCAGGCGAGTTATTGACAAGTAAATCCTAGACGCTCGATCTTGGTTATTTTCGCTTTCGCGGCTGGCAGTAAAAGAACCATGTTTCTGTGAATAACTCCTGAACCGTAAGTCCTAGACGCTCGCTCTTGGCTGCATTCGATTCAGCTCGTGGCAGCCAGTCTAAAAAACACTATCTTGGACTTCTCTGCATGTTTCCCAGGCGAGAAATTGGCAGCATGTTCAGAACCATGTTTCTGTGAATAACTCCTGAACCGTAAGTCCTAGACGCTCGCTCTTGGCTGCATTCGATTCAGCTCGTGGCAGCCAGTCTAAAAAACACTATCTTGGACTTCTCTGCATGTTTCCCAGGCGAGAAATTGGCAGCATGTTCAGAACCATGTTTCTGTGAATAACTCCTGAACCGTAAGTCCTAGACGCTCGCTCTTGGCTGCATTCGATTCAGCTCGTGGCAGCCAGTCTAAAAAACACTATCTTGGACTTCTCTGCATGTTTCCCAGGCGAGCAATTGGCAGCATGTTCAGAACCATGTTTCTGTGAATAACTCCTGAACCGTAAGTCCTAGACGCTCGCTCTTGGCTGCATTCGATTCAGCTCGTGGCAGCCAGTCTAAAAAACACTATCTTGGACTTCTCTGCATGTTTCCCAGGCGAGCAATTGGCAGCATGTTCAGAACCATGTTTCTGTGAATAACTCCTGAACCGTAAGTCCTAGACGCTCGCTCTTGGCTGCATTCGATTCAGCTCGTGGCAGCCAGTCTAAAAAACACTATCTTGGACTTCTCTGCATGTTCCTAAGGCAAATGTTTCTAAAGCTAATTCTTGAACCGTAAGTCCTAGACGCTCGATCTTGGCGGCATTCGTCTCAGCGCCTGGCAATTAGTATAGGAGCACTGTGTTTGACTTCTCTGGATGTTTCCCAGGCGAGTTATTGACAAGTAAATCCTAGACGCTCGATCTTGGTTATTTTCGCTTTCGCGGCTGGCAGTAAAAGAACCATGTTTCTGTGAATAACTCCTGAACCGTAAGTCCTAGACGCTCGCTCTTGGCTGCATTCGATTCAGCTCGTGGCAGCCAGTCTAAAAAACACTATCTTGGACTTCTCTGCATGTTTCCCAGGCGAGAAATTGGCAGCATGTTCAGAACCATGTTTCTGTGAATAACTCCTGAACCGTAAGTCCTAGACGCTCGATCTTGGCGGCATTCGTCTCAGCGCCTGGCAATTAGTATAGGAGCACTGTGTTTGACTTCTCTGGATGTTTCCCAGGCGAGTTATTGACAAGTAAATCCTAGACGCTCGAGCTTGGTTATTTTCGCTTTCGCGGCTGGCAGTAAAAGAACCATGTTTCTGTGAATAACTCCTGAACCGTAAGTCCTAGACGCTCGCTCTTGGCTGCATTCGATTCAGCTCGTGGCAGCCAGTCTAAAAAACACTATCTTGGACTTCTCTGCTTGTTTCCCAGGCGAGAAATTGGCAGCATGTTCAGAACCATGTTTCTGTGAATAACTCCTGAACCGTAAGTCCTAGACGCTCGCTCTTGGCTGCATTCGATTCAGCTCGTGGCAGCCAGTCTAAAAAACACTATCTTGGACTTCTCTGCATGTTTCCCAGGCGAGCAATTGGCAGCATGTTCAGAACCATGTTTCTGTGAATAACTCCTGAACCGTAAGTCCTAGACGCTCGCTCTTGGCTGCATTCGATTCAGCTCGTGGCAGCCAGTCTAAAAAACACTATCTTGGACTTCTCTGCATGTTTCCCAGGCGAGAAATTGGCAGCATGTTCAGAACCATGTTTCTGTGAATAACTCCTGAACCGTAAGTCCTAGACGCTCGCTCTTGGCTGCATTCGATTCAGCTCGTGGCAGCCAGTCTAAAAAACACTATCTTGGACTTCTCTGCATGTTTCCCAGGCGAGCAATTGGCAGCATGTTCAGAACCATGTTTCTGTGAATAACTCCTGAACCGTAAGTCCTAGACGCTCGCTCTTGGCTGCATTCGATTCAGCTCGTGGCAGCCAGTCTAAAAAACTCTATCTTGGACTTCTCTGCATGTTTCCCAGGCGAGAAATTGGCAGCATGTTCAGAACCATGTTTCTGTGAATAACTCCTGAACCGTAAGTCCTAGACGCTCGATCTTGGCGGCATTCGTCTCAGCGCCTGGCAATTAGTATAGGAGCACTGTGTTTGACTTCTCTGGATGTTTCCCAGGCGAGTTATTGACAAGTAAATCCTAGACGCTCGATCTTGGTTATTTTCGCTTTCGCGGCTGGCAGTAAAAGAACCATGTTTCTGTGAATAACTCCTGAACCGTAAGTCCTAGACGCTCGCTCTTGGCTGCATTCGATTCAGCTCGTGGCAGCCAGTCTAAAAAACACTATCTTGGACTTCTCTGCATGTTTCCCAGGCGAGAAATTGGCAGCATGTTCAGAACCATGTTTCTGTGAATAACTCCTGAACCGTAAGTCCTAGACGCTCGATCTTGGCGGCATTCGTCTCAGCGCCTGGCAATTAGTATAGGAGCACTGTGTTTGACTTCTCTGGATGTTTCCCAGGCGAGTTATTGACAAGTAAATCCTAGACGCTCGATCTTGGTTATTTTCGCTTTCGCGGCTGGCAGTAAAAGAACCATGTTTCTGTGAATAACTCCTGAACCGTAAGTCCTAGACGCTCGCTCTTGGCTGCATTCGATTCAGCTCGTGGCAGCCAGTCTAAAAAACACTATCTTGGACTTCTCTGCATGTTTCCCAGGCGAGCAATTGGCAGCATGTTCAGAACCATGTTTCTGTGAATAACTCCTGAACCGTAAGTCCTAGACGCTCGCTCTTGGCTGCATTCGATTCAGCTCGTGGCAGCCAGTCTAAAAAACACTATCTTGGACTTATCTGCATGTTTCCCAGGCGAGAAATTGGCAGCATGTTCAGAACCATGTTTCTGTGAATAACTCCTGAACCGTAAGTCCTAGACGCTCGCTCTTGGCTGCATTCGATTCAGCTCGTGGCAGCCAGTCTAAAAAACACTATCTTGGACTTCTCTGCATGTTTCCCAGGCGAGAAATTGGCAGCATGTTCAGAACCATGTTTCTGTGAATAACTCCTGAACCGTAAGTCCTAGACGCTCGATCTTGGCGGCATTCGTCTCAGCGCCTGGCAATTAGTATAGGAGCACTGTGTTTGACTTCTCTGGATGTTTCCCAGGCGAGTTATTGACAAGTAAATCCTAGACGCTCGATCTTGGTTATTTTCGCTTTCGCGGCTGGCAGTAAAAGAACCATGTTTCTGTGAATAACTCCTGAACCGTAAGTCCTAGACGCTCGCTCTTGGCTGCATTCGATTCAGCTCGTGGCAGCCAGTCTAAAAAACACTATCTTGGACTTCTCTGCATGTTTCCCAGGCGAGAAATTGGCAGCATGTTCAGAACCATGTTTCTGTGAATAACTCCTGAACCGTAAGTCCTAGACGCTCGCTCTTGGCTGCATTCGATTCAGCTCGTGGCAGCCAGTCTAAAAAACACTATCTTGGACTTCTCTGCATGTTTCCCAGGCGAGAAATTGGCAGCATGTTCAGAACCATGTTTCTGTGAATAACTCCTGAACCGTAAGTCCTAGACGCTCGCTCTTGGCTGCATTCGATTCAGCTCGTGGCAGCCAGTCTAAAAAACACTATCTTGGACTTCTCTGCATGTTTCCCAGGCGAGAAATTGGCAGCATGTTCAGAACCATGTTTCTGTGAATAACTCCTGAACCGTAAGTCCTAGACGCTCGCTCTTGGCTGCATTCGATTCAGCTCGTGGCAGCCAGTCTAAAAAACACTATCTTGGACTTCTCTGCATGTTTCCCAGGCGAGAAATTGGCAGCATGTTCAGAACCATGTTTCTGTGAATAACTCCTGAACCGTAAGTCCTAGACGCTCGCTCTTGGCTGCATTCGATTCAGCTCGTGGCAGCCAGTCTAAAAAACACTATCTTGGACTTCTCTGCATGTTTCCCAGGCGAGAAATTGGCAGCATGTTCAGAACCATGTTTCTGTGAATAACTCCTGAACCGTAAGTCCTAGACGCTCGCTCTTGGCTGCATTCGATTCAGCTCGTGGCAGCCAGTCTAAAAAACACTATCTTGGACTTCTCTGCATGTTTCCCAGGCGAGCAATTGGCAGCATGTTCAGAACCATGTTTCTGTGAATAACTCCTGAACCGTAAGTCCTAGACGCTCGCTCTTGGCTGCATTCGATTCAGCTCGTGGCAGCCAGTCTAAAAAACACTATCTTGGACTTCTCTGCATGTTTCCCAGGCGAGAAATTGGCAGCATGTTCAGAACCATGTTTCTGTGAATAACTCCTGAACCGTAAGTCCTAGACGCTCGATCTTGGCGGCATTCGTCTCAGCGCCTGGCAATTAGTATAGGAGCACTGTGTTTGACTTCTCTGGATGTTTCCCAGGCGAGTTATTGACAAGTAAATCCTAGACGCTCGATCTTGGTTATTTTCGCTTTCGCGGCTGGCAGTAAAAGAACCATGTTTCTGTGAATAACTCCTGAACCGTAAGTCCTAGACGCTCGCTCTTGGCTGCATTCGATTCAGCTCGTGGCAGCCAGTCTAAAAAACACTATCTTGGACTTCTCTGCATGTTTCCCAGGCGAGAAATTGGCAGCATGTTCAGAACCATGTTTCTGTGAATAACTCCTGAACCGTAAGTCCTAGACGCTCGCTCTTGGCTGCATTCGATTCAGCTCGTGGCAGCCAGTCTAAAAAACACTATCTTGGACTTCTCTGCATGTTTCCCAGGCGAGCAATTGGCAGCATGTTCAGAACCATGTTTCTGTGAATAACTCCTGAACCGTAAGTCCTAGACGCTCGCTCTTGGCTGCATTCGATTCAGCTCGTGGCAGCCAGTCTAAAAAACACTATCTTGGACTTCTCTGCATGTTTCCCAGGCGAGAAATTGGCAGCATGTTCAGAACCATGTTTCTGTGAATAACTCCTGAACCGTAAGTCCTAGACGCTCGCTCTTGGCTGCATTCGATTCAGCTCGTGGCAGCCAGTCTAAAAAACACTATCTTGGACTTCTCTGCATGTTTCCCAGGCGAGAAATTGGCAGCATGTTCAGAACCATGTTTCTGTGAATAACTCCTGAACCGTAAGTCCTAGACGCTCGCTCTTGGCTGCATTCGATTCAGCTCGTGGCAGCCAGTCTAAAAAACACTATCTTGGACTTCTCTGCATGTTTCCCAGGCGAGAAATTGGCAGCATGTTCAGAACCATGTTTCTGTGAATAACTCCTGAACCGTAAGTCCTAGACGCTCGCTCTTGGCTGCATTCGATTCAGCTCGTGGCAGCCAGTCTAAAAAACACTATCTTGGACTTCTCTGCATGTTTCCCAGGCGAGAAATTGGCAGCATGTTCAGAACCATGTTTCTGTGAATAACTCCTGAACCGTAAGTCCTAGACGCTCGCTCTTGGCTGCATTCGATTCAGCTCGTGGCAGCCAGTCTAAAAAACACTATCTTGGACTTCTCTGCATGTTTCCCAGGCGAGAAATTGGCAGCATGTTCAGAACCATGTTTCTGTGAATAACTCCTGAACCGTAAGTCCTAGACGCTCGCTCTTGGCTGCATTCGATTCAGCTCGTGGCAGCCAGTCTAAAAAACACTATCTTGGACTTCTCTGCATGTTTCCCAGGCGAGCAATTGGCAGCATGTTCAGAACCATGTTTCTGTGAATAACTCCTGAACCGTAAGTCCTAGACGCTCGCTCTTGGCTGCATTCGATTCAGCTCGTGGCAGCCAGTCTAAAAAACACTATCTTGGACTTCTCTGCATGTTTCCCAGGCGAGAAATTGGCAGCATGTTCAGAACCATGTTTCTGTGAATAACTCCTGAACCGTAAGTCCTAGACGCTCGCTCTTGGCTGCATTCGATTCAGCTCGTGGCAGCCAGTCTAAAAAACACTATCTTGGACTTCTCTGCATGTTCCTAAGGCAAATGTTTCTAAAGCTAATTCTTGAACCGTAAGTCCTAGACGCTCGATCTTGGCGGCATTCGTCTCAGCGCCTGGCAATTAGTATAGGAGCACTGTGTTTGACTTCTCTGGATGTTTCCCAGGCGAGTTATTGACAAGTAAATCCTAGACGCTCGATCTTGGTTATTTTCGCTTTCGCGGCTGGCAGTAAAAGAACCATGTTTCTGTGAATAACTCCTGAACCGTAAGTCCTAGACGCTCGCTCTTGGCTGCATTCGATTCAGCTCGTGGCAGCCAGTCTAAAAAACACTATCTTGGACTTCTCTGCATGTTTCCCAGGCGAGCAATTGGCAGCATGTTCAGAACCATGTTTCTGTGAATAACTCCTGAACCGTAAGTCCTAGACGCTCGCTCTTGGCTGCATTCGATTCAGCTCGTGGCAGCCAGTCTAAAAAACACTATCTTGGACTTCTCTGCATGTTTCCCAGGCGAGCAATTGGCAGCATGTTCAGAACCATGTTTCTGTGAATAACTCCTGAACCGTAAGTCCTAGACGCTCGCTCTTGGCTGCATTCGATTCAGCTCGTGGCAGCCAGTCTAAAAAACACTATCTTGGACTTCTCTGCATGTTCCTAAGGCAAATGTTTCTAAAGCTAATTCTTGAACCGTAAGTCCTAGACGCTCGATCTTGGCGGCATTCGTCTCAGCGCCTGGCAATTAGTATAGGAGCACTGTGTTTGACTTCTCTGGATGTTTCCCAGGCGAGTTATTGACAAGTAAATCCTAGACGCTCGATCTTGGTTATTTTCGCTTTTGCGGCTGGCAGTAAAAGAACCATGTTTCTGTGAATAACTCCTGAACCGTAAGTCCTAGACGCTCGCTCTTGGCTGCATTCGATTCAGCTCGTGGCAGCCAGTCTAAAAAACACTATCTTGGACTTCTCTGCATGTTTCCCAGGCGAGAAATTGGCAGCATGTTCAGAACCATGTTTCTGTGAATAACTCCTGAACCGTAAGTCCTAGACGCTCGATCTTGGCGGCATTCGTCTCAGCGCCTGGCAATTAGTATAGGAGCACTGTGTTTGACTTCTCTGGATGTTTCCCAGGCGAGTTATTGACAAGTAAATCCTAGACGCTCGATCTTGGTTATTTTCGCTTTCGCGGCTGGCAGTAAAAGAACCATGTTTCTGTGAATAACTCCTGAACCGTAAGTCCTAGACGCTCGCTCTTGGCTGCATTCGATTCAGCTCGTGGCAGCCAGTCTAAAAAACACTATCTTGGACTTCTCTGCATGTTTCCCAGGCGAGAAATTGGCAGCATGTTCAGAACCATGTTTCTGTGAATAACTCCTGAACCGTAAGTCCTAGACGCTCGCTCTTGGCTGCATTCGATTCAGCTCGTGGCAGCCAGTCTAAAAAACACTATCTTGGACTTCTCTGCATGTTTCCCAGGCGAGAAATTGGCAGCATGTTCAGAACCATGTTTCTGTGAATAACTCCTGAACCGTAAGTCCTAGACGCTCGCTCTTGGCTGCATTCGATTCAGCTCGTGGCAGCCAGTCTAAAAAACACTATCTTGGACTTCTCTGCATGTTTCCCAGGCGAGAAATTGGCAGCATGTTCAGAACCATGTTTCTGTGAATAACTCCTGAACCGTAAGTCCTAGACGCTCGCTCTTGGCTGCATTCGATTCAGCTCGTGGCAGCCAGTCTAAAAAACACTATCTTGGACTTCTCTGCATGTTTCCCAGGCGAGAAATTGGCAGCATGTTCAGAACCATGTTTCTGTGAATAACTCCTGAACCGTAAGTCCTAGACGCTCGCTCTTGGCTGCATTCGATTCAGCTCGTGGCAGCCAGTCTAAAAAACACTATCTTGGACTTCTCTGCATGTTTCCCAGGCGAGCAATTGGCAGCATGTTCAGAACCATGTTTCTGTGAATAACTCCTGAACCGTAAGTCCTAGACGCTCGCTCTTGGCTGCATTCGATTCAGCTCGTGGCAGCCAGTCTAAAAAACACTATCTTGGACTTCTCTGCATGTTTCCCAGGCGAGAAATTGGCAGCATGTTCAGAACCATGTTTCTGTGAATAACTCCTGAACCGTAAGTCCTAGACGCTCGATCTTGGCGGCATTCGTCTCAGCGCCTGGCAATTAGTATAGGAGCACTGTGTTTGACTTCTCTGGATGTTTCCCAGGCGAGTTATTGACAAGTAAATCCTAGACGCTCGATCTTGGTTATTTTCGCTTTCGCGGCTGGCAGTAAAAGAACCATGTTTCTGTGAATAACTCCTGAACCGTAAGTCCTAGACGCTCGCTCTTGGCTGCATTCGATTCAGCTCGTGGCAGCCAGTCTAAAAAACACTATCTTGGACTTCTCTGCATGTTTCCCAGGCGAGAAATTGGCAGCATGTTCAGAACCATGTTTCTGTGAATAACTCCTGAACCGTAAGTCCTAGACGCTCGATCTTGGCGGCATTCGTCTCAGCGCCTGGCAATTAGTATAGGAGCACTGTGTTTGACTTCTCTGGATGTTTCCCAGGCGAGTTATTGACAAGTAAATCCTAGACGCTCGATCTTGGTTATTTTCGCTTTCGCGGCTGGCAGTAAAAGAACCATGTTTCTGTGAATAACTCCTGAACCGTAAGTCCTAGACGCTCGCTCTTGGCTGCATTCGATTCAGCTCGTGGCAGCCAGTCTAAAAAACACTATCTTGGACTTCTCTGCATGTTTCCCAGGCGAGCAATTGGCAGCATGTTCAGAACCATGTTTCTGTGAATAACTCCTGAACCGTAAGTCCTAGACGCTCGCTCTTGGCTGCATTCGATTCAGCTCGTGGCAGCCAGTCTAAAAAACACTATCTTGGACTTCTCTGCATGTTTCCCAGGCGAGCAATTGGCAGCATGTTCAGAACCATGTTTCTGTGAATAACTCCTGAACCGTAAGTCCTAGACCGCTCGCTCTTGGCTGCATTCGATTCAGCTCGTGGCAGCCAGTCTAAAAAACACTATCTTGGACTTCTCTGCATGTTCCTAAGGCAAATGTTTCTAAAGCTAATTCTTGAACCGTAAGTCCTAGACGCTCGATCTTGGCGGCATTCGTCTCAGCGCCTGGCAATTAGTATAGGAGCACTGTGTTTGACTTCTCTGGATGTTTCCCAGGCGAGTTATTGACAAGTAAATCCTAGACGCTCGATCTTGGTTATTTTCGCTTTCGCGGCTGGCAGTAAAAGAACCATGTTTCTGTGAATAACTCCTGAACCGTAAGTCCTAGACGCTCGCTCTTGGCTGCATTCGATTCAGCTCGTGGCAGCCAGTCTAAAAAACACTATCT
>NW_027463085.1:0-20000 GCF_050947455.1 Rhinoderma darwinii
AGAGCCGAGAAGATGGAGCGCGCTCAGCGTCCCTAACCCTTACCAGTAAGGTAACAAGGACCAGGCTTAGGTAATATGGGACAAAGGCAACGGCAACCTCGACAATCCGGGTTGTTATCTGCTCTCACCGGCGGCCCAGCTCGCAACCTGCCGAGATGAAGGGCGCCTACGAAGATCGGGCGGTCTTAAGTCGAGGACCTGTTTAGAGAGAGCCCAACATAGAGCCGAGAAGATGGAGCGCGCTCAGCGTCCCTAACCCTTACCAGTAAGGTAACAAGGACCAGGCTTAGGTAATATGGGACAAAGGCAACGACAACCTCGACAATCCGGGTTAACTGCTCTCTCCGGCGGCCCAGCTCGCAAAGTGCCGAGGAGGACGCCTTTGTCGCCCAACGGGGAACCGAGGCCGCTTTCCCGGCGGCTTAGCGGCTTCACATGGGATGGGGCCGCCCCCCTCCGGAGAGGGGGGGAGGGAAGCCACCGTGGAGCCGCGTGTGGCTTGCATGCGGGAGCCACGCCGACACTTCCAGCCTCGGGCGAGGCGGAAGACGGCTTTGGACTACTTGCGAGAAACAACCGTGCCCCATGCGCGGGTGCGCCTGGGAGCACCTCGGCTAGAGAGGCCCTTGCGAGCAGCGGACATACGGGGGCGGTCACTGCCTCCCCGTCGTTTAAAGCTTTCTCTCGTGCCTCGGGCTCCGGCGACACCAGCACACTCTCGGACGCCTTTTAGAGTGATAGAAGCAGCACTGAGCAAACGCACCTCGCGGGAGCGAGAGGTACCGGCACCCGCCTTTAGCAGGACCGCCGGGCTTTTTGGGACACCGGCCGTAGGTGGCCGGGGGCGAAACAGACCCGGACGGTGTGGGAGGAAGACGCGCTCGCCGTAACCGACAGGGCTCCAAAGCACTGCCGAGCGAGTGGTCCCTCCGCCGCCGGGTCGCGGGGAGCCAGATCGATCTGAGGAGTCTTGGACAAATTCCAAAGACTCAAACGGCGCGGGAGCACGTGCTCCTCTCACAGCTTAACGACAGGTGGCAGAGGCCGACGGGGACTTCCAGGAGGCCGGCATGATGTGCCACTACATACCGGTCACACCATGGAAGTCCTTCTCGGGTTGGACCAGGTGTAGCTCCCGCTAGAACGTGCAGCACGTCCTCCTTCACGGTACTCGGCTGGAGTCACCAAGCTGGCCGAGCTCCTGCAACTGCTGGTCGGCCTGGGACTCCAGAAAGAATGCGCCAAAGTTATTTCGTGGAAGTTCAGGTGCAGCGGACCGACCAGCGAACGAGGCCGACCGGGACTTCCAGGAGACACCATGAGAGGGCCGGTGCCTATCGCTCACACCCTGGAAGTCACTCTCGGCCACGAACGGTTAGGACTTCCCGTTAGGAAGAACCGTAGGGACTTGGAACACGAAACCAAAATGCCCTCTCACAGGATTTCAGGTGAAGGAGATATTCGCACCCCTAAAAGTGTCACCACCTCAAATACACCGGGGTAAGGTGCCAAAGTGCCCGGGCTCCTGGAACTGCTGCCCGGCTGAAGCCCAAAATAAAAACCTCATAGGGTTTTTCCTCCAAAACGTCAATGAAGACCGATCTGCGAGCGAGGCCGACGGGGACTTCCAGGAGGCCGGCATGACGTGCCACTACATACCGGTCACACCATGGAAGTCCTTCTCGGGTTGGAACAGGTGCAGCTCCCGCTAGAACGTGCAGCACGTCCTCCTTCAAGGTACTCGGGTTGGAGTCGCCAAGCTGGCCGAGCTCCTGCAACTGCTGGTCGGCCTGGGACTTCAGAAAGAATGCACCAAAGTTCTTTCATGGAAAGTCAGGTGCAGCGGACCGACCAGCGAACGAGGCCGACGGGGACTTCCAGGAGGCCAGCATGACGTGCCACTACATACCGGTCACACCATGGAAGTCCTTCTCGGGTTGGAACAGGTGCAGCTCCCGCTAGAACGTGCAGCACGTCCTCCTTCACGGTACTCGGTTGGAGTCGCCAACGTGGCCGAGCTCCTGCAACTGCTGGTCGGCCTGGGACTCCAGAAAGAATGCACCAAAGTTCTTTCGTGGAAGTTCAGGTGCAGCGGACCGACCAGGGAGCAAGGCCGATGGGGACTTCCAGGAGGCCGGCATGAGGGGGCCGGTGCCTACCCCTCACTCCCTGGAAGTCCTTCTCGGCCACAAACGGTTAGGACTTCCCGCTAGGAAGAACCGTTAGGACTTGGAACGCGGAGCAGAAATGCCCTCTCACAGGATTTCAGGTGAAGGAGATATTCACACCCCTAAAAGTGTCACCACCTCAAATACACCGGGGTAAGGTGCCAAAGTACCCGGGCTCCTGGAACTGCTGCCCGGCTGAAGCCCAAAATAAAAACCTCATAGGGTTTTTCCTCCAAAACGTCAATGAAGACAGACCTGCGAGCGAAGCCGACGGGGACTTCCAGGAGGCCGGCATGACGTGCCACTACATACCGGTCAGACCATGGAAGTCCTTCTCGGGTTGGAACAGGTGCAGCTCCCGCTAGAACGTGCAGCACGTCCTCCTTCAAGGTACTCGGGTTGGAGTCGCCAAGCTGGCCGAGCTCCTGCAACTGCTGGTCGGCCTGGGACTTCAGAAAGAATGCACCAAAGTTCTTTCATGGAAAGTCAGGTGCAGCGGACCGACCAGCGAACGAGGCCGACGGGGACTTCCAGGAGGCCGGCATGACGTGCCACTACATACCGGTCACACCATGGAAGCCCTTCTCGGGTTGAACCAGGTATAGCTCCCGCTAGAACGTGCAGCACATCCTCCTTCACAGTACTCGGTTGAACTCACCACCGTGGCCGAGCTCCTGCAACTGCTGGTCGGCCTGGGACTCCAGAAAGAATGTACCAAAGTTCTTTCGTGAAAGTTCAGGTGCAGCGGACCGACCAACGAGCAAGGCCGATGGGGACTTCCAGGAGGCCGGCATGACGTGCCACTACATACCGGTCACTCCCTGGAAGTCCTTCTCGGCCACGAACGGTTAGGACTTCCCGCTAGGAAGAACCGTTAGGACTTGGAACGCGGAGCAGAAATGCCCTCTCACAGGATTTCAGGTGAAGGAGATATTCACACCCCTAAAAGTGTCACCACCTCAAATACACCGGGGTAAGGTGCCAAAGTACCCGGGCTCCTGGAACTGCTGCCCGGCTGAAGCCCAAAATAAAAACCTCATAGGGTTTTTCCTCCAAAACGTCAATGAAGACAGACCTGCGAGCGAGGCCGACGGGGACTTCCAGGAGGCCGGCATGACGTGCCACTACATACCGGTCACACCATGGAAGTCCTTCTCGGGTTGAACCAGGTACAGCTCCCGCTAGAACGTGTAGCACGTCCTCCTTCACAGTACTCGGTTGGACTCAACACCGTGGCCGAGCTCCTGCAACTGCTGGTCGGCCTGGGACTTCAGAAAGAATGCACCACAGTTCTTTCATGGAAAGTCAGGTGCAGCGGACCGACCAGCGAACGAGGCCGACGGGGACTTCCAGGAGGCCGGCATGACGTGCCACTACATACCGGTCACACCATGGAAGTCCTTCTCGGGTTGAACCAGGTATAGCTCCCGCTAGAACGTGCAGCACGTCCTCCTTCACAGTACTCGGTTGAACTCACCACCGTGGCCGAGCTCCTGCAACTGCTGGTCGGCCTGGGACTCCAGAAAGAATGTACCAAAGTTCTTTCGTGGAAGTTCAGGTGCAGCGGACCGACCAGGGAGCAAGGCCGATGGGGACTTCCAGGAGGCCGGCATGACGTGCCACTACATACCGGTCACTCCCTGGAAGTCCTTCTCGGCCACGAACGGTTAGGACTTCCCGCTAGGAAGAACCGTTAGGACTTGGAACGCGGAGCAGAAATGCCCTCTCACAGGATTTCAGGTGAAGGAGATATTCACACCCCTAAAAAGTGTCACCACCTCAAATACACCGGGGTAAGGTGCCAAAGTACCCGGGCTCCTGGAACTGCTGCCCGGCTGAAGCCCAAAATAAAAACCTCATAGGGTTTTTCCTCCAAAACGTCAATGAAGACAGACCTGCGAGCGAGGCCGACGGGGACTTCCAGGAGGCCGGCATGACGTGCCACTACATACCGGTCACACCATGGAAGTCCTTCTCGGGTTGAACCAGGTACAGCTCCCGCTAGAACGTGTAGCACGTCCTCCTTCACAGTACTCGGTTGGACTCAACACCGTGGCCGAGCTCCTGCAACTGCTGGTCGGCCTGGGACTTCAGAAAGAATGCACCACAGTTCTTTCATGGAAAGTCAGGTGCAGCGGACCGACCAGCGAACGAGGCCGACGGGGACTTCCAGGAGGCCGGCATGACGTGCCACTACATACCGGTCACACCATGGAAGTCCTTCTCGGGTTGAACCAGGTACAGCTCCCGCTAGAACGTGTAGCACGTCCTCCTTCACAGTACTCGGTTGGACTCAACACCGTGGCCGAGCTCCTGCAACTGCTGGTCGGCCTGGGACTTCAGAAAGAATGCACCACAGTTCTTTCATGGAAAGTCAGGTGCAGCGGACCGACCAGCGAACGAGGCCGACGGGGACTTCCAGGAGGCCGGCATGACGTGCCACTACATACCGGTCACACCATGGAAGTCCTTCTCGGGTTGAACCAGGTATAGCTCCCGCTAGAACGTGCAGCACGTCCTCCTTCACAGTACTCGGTTGAACTCACCACCGTGGCCGAGCTCCTGCAACTGCTGGTCGGCCTGGGACTCCAGAAAGAATGTACCAAAGTTCTTTCGTGGAAGTTCAGGTGCAGCGGACCGACCAGGGAGCAAGGCCGATGGGGACTTCCAGGAGGCCGGCATGACGTGCCACTACATACCGGTCACTCCCTGGAAGTCCTTCTCGGCCACGAACGGTTAGGACTTCCCGCTAGGAAGAACCGTTAGGACTTGGAACGCGGAGCAGAAATGCCCTCTCACAGGATTTCAGGTGAAGGAGATATTCACACCCCTAAAAAGTGTCACCACCTCAAATACACCGGGGTAAGGTGCCAAAGTACCCGGGCTCCTGGAACTGCTGCCCGGCTGAAGCCCAAAATAAAAACCTCATAGGGTTTTTCCTCCAAAACGTCAATGAAGACAGACCTGCGAGCGAGGCCGACGGGGACTTCCAGGAGGCCGGCATGACGTGCCACTACATACCGGTCACACCATGGAAGTCCTTCTCGGGTTGAACCAGGTACAGCTCCCGCTAGAACGTGTAGCACGTCCTCCTTCACAGTACTCGGTTGGACTCAACACCGTGGCCGAGCTCCTGCAACTGCTGGTCGGCCTGGGACTTCAGAAAGAATGCACCACAGTTCTTTCATGGAAAGTCAGGTGCAGCGGACCGACCAGCGAACGAGGCCGACGGGGACTTCCAGGAGGCCGGCATGACGTGCCACTACATACCGGTCACACCATGGAAGTCCTTCTCGGGTTGAACCAGGTACAGCTCCCGCTAGAACGTGTAGCACGTCCTCCTTCACAGTACTCGGTTGGACTCAACACCGTGGCCGAGCTCCTGCAACTGCTGGTCGGCCTGGGACTTCAGAAAGAATGCACCACAGTTCTTTCATGGAAAGTCAGGTGCAGCGGACCGACCAGCGAACGAGGCCGACGGGGACTTCCAGGAGGCCGGCATGACGTGCCACTACATACCGGTCACACCATGGAAGTCCTTCTCGGGTTGAACCAGGTATAGCTTCCCGCTAGAACGTGCAGCACGTCCTCCTTCACAGTACTCGGTTGAACTCACCACCGTGGCCGAGCTCCTGCAACTGCTGGTCGGCCTGGGACTCCAGAAAGAATGTACCAAAGTTCTTTCGTGGAAGTTCAGGTGCAGCGGACCGACCAGGGAGCAAGGCCGATGGGGACTTCCAGGAGGCCGGCATGACGTGCCACTACATACCGGTCACTCCCTGGAAGTCCTTCTCGGCCACGAACGGTTAGGACTTCCCGCTAGGAAGAACCGTTAGGACTTGGAACGCGGAGCAGAAATGCCCTCTCACAGGATTTCAGGTGAAGGAGATATTCACACCCCTAAAAGTGTCACCACCTCAAATACACCGGGGTAAGGTGCCAAAGTACCCGGGCTCCTGGAACTGCTGCCCGGCTGAAGCCCAAAATAAAAACCTCATAGGGTTTTTCCTCCAAAACGTCAATGAAGACAGACCTGCGAGCGAGGCCGACGGGGACTTCCAGGAGGCCGGCATGACGTGCCACTACATACCGGTCACACCATGGAAGTCATTCTCGGGTTGAACCAGGTACAGCTCCCGCTAGAACGTGTAGCACGTCCTCCTTCACAGTACTCGGTTGGACTCACCACCGTGGCCGAGCTCCTGCAACTGCTGGTCGGCCTGGGACTTCAGAAAGAATGCACCACAGTTCTTTCATGGAAAGTCAGGTGCAGCGGACCGACCAGCGAACGAGGCCGACGGGGACTTCCAGGAGGCCGGCATGACGTGCCACTACATACCGGTGACACCATGGAAGTCCTTCTCGGTTTGAACCAGGTGCAGCTCCTGCTAGAACGTGCAGCACGTCCTCCTTCAAGGTGTTCGGTTGGAGCCGCCAAGGTGGCCGAGCTCCTGCAACTGCTGGTCGGCCTGGGACTCCAGAAAGAATGCATCAAAGTTCTTTCGTGGAAGTTCAGGTGCAGCGGACCGACCAGCGAGCGAGGACGACGGGGACTTCCAGGAGGCCGGCATGACGTGCCACTACATACCGGTCACACCATGGAAGTCCTTCTCGGGTTGGACCAGGTGCAGCTCCCGCAAGAACGTGCAGCACGTCCTCCTTCACGGTACTCGGTTGGAGTCACAGAGCTGGCCGAGCTCCTGCAACTGCTGGTCGGCCTGGGACTCCAGAAAGAATGCACCAAACTTCTTTCATGGAAGTTAAGGTGCAGCGGACCGACCAGCGAACGAGGCCGACGGGGACTTCCAGGAGGCACCGTGAGAGGGCAGGCCGGTACCTATTGCTCAAACCCTGGAAGTCACTCTCGGCCAGGAACGGTTAGGACTTCCCGCTAGGAAGAACCGTTGGGACTTGGAACTCAAAACCTAGATGCCCTCTCACAGGATTTCAGGTGAAGGAGATATTCACACCCCTAAAAGTGTCACCACCTCAAATACACCGGGGTAAGGTGCCAAAGTACCCGGGCTCATGGAACTGCTGCCCGGCTGAGGCCCAAAATAAAAACCTCATAGGGTTTTTTCTCCAAAACGTCAATGAAGACAGACCTGCGAGCGAGGCCGACGGGGACTTCCAGGAGGACGGCAGGAGGTGCCACTACCTACCGGTCACACCATGGAAGTCCTTCTCGGCTTGGAACGGGAGCAGCTCCCGTTTGTACTTCCTCGTTCACGGCTTTCGGTAGGAGTTGCCGAGGTGGCCGAGCTCCTGCAACTGCAGGTCGGCTTGGGACTTCATAAAATACCATAAAAAAAAAAAGTGTTTTTTTATTATGAAGGTAAAACTCACAGCGGGACCGAGCCGTGAGCCAGGCCGACGGGGACTTCCAGGAGGACGGCAGGAGGTGCCACTACCTACCGGTCACACCATGGAAGTCCTTCTCGGCTTGGAACGGGAGCAGCTCCCGTTTGTACTTCCTCGTTCACGGCTTTCGGTAGGAGTTGCCGAGGTGGCCTTGCTCGTGCAACTGCAGGTGGGCTTGGGGCTTCAGGAAATAACATAAAAAAAAAAAATATTTTTTTATTAAGAAGGTAAAAAAACACCGGATCCGACCAGCGAGCGAGGCCGACGGGGACATCCAGGGCAGCGGCGTGAGAGGGCGGCTTGGTGCCGCTATCGCCGTGGAAGCAGCATTCGGCCTAAGCCGGGAACGCCTCCCGCCCTCCTCTCGTCCTGGAAGTGTTGGACTTGGGAGGCGGAGCAAGTTCTCCCTCTCACAGTATTTCAGGCGTAGGAGATGTTCACACCCCTAAAAGTGTCACCTCGCCAATTACACCGGTGGGAGGTGCCAAAATGCCCGGCCTCCTGGAACTGCTGCTTGGCTGAAGGCCAAAATAAAAACCTCATAGGGTTTTTCCTCCAAAACGTGAATGAAGACAGACACGCGAGCCAGGCCGAGGGGGAGTTCCAGGAGGTCGGCATGAGGTGGCCGCACCTACCGCTTGAGCCCTGGAAGTCCGTCGCGGACCGGAAGTGCATGTCGGGCGGGTGAACTACGGGACTCGCCGCGGGCGCTGTGGAGCTCCCACAAGGAAGCTGCCGGCATCCACAAGCTCCCACGGGGCCCCTCTATCCCCCCACGGGTGCAGAAGGCAGGCACACCGCCGCTAATAGGCGGAGCTGGCTCCCGGCCGCTGTCATGCATCACTCGCGGACCGGAAGTGCTTGTCAGCCGGGTGGACACGGCGGGACTCGCCGCGGGTGCTGTGGAGCTCGTACAGGGCTGCCCCCGGGCTGGCACAGCTTCCACAAGGCTCCTCTATCCCCCCACGGGTGCAATAGGCAGGCACACGCCGCACACGCCGCTCGTACACGGAGATGGCTCCCGGCCGCTTTCGGTAGGAGTCACCGAGGTGGCCTTGCTCGTGCAAATGCAGGGGGGCTTGGGGCTTCGGAAAATACCATAAAAAAAAAAAGTTTTTTTATTAAGAAGGTAAAAAAAAAAACAGCGGGACCGACCCGCGAGCTAGGCCGACGGGGACTTCCAGGAGGTCGGCATGAGGTGGAGGCTCCTACCGCTCTTGCCCTGGAAGTCCGCAGAGGACCGCGGGCGCTGTGGAGCTCCCACAAGGAAGCTGCTGGCATCCAGCAGCTCCCACGGGGCCCCTCTATCCCCCCACGGGTGCAGAAGGCAGGCACACCGCCGCTGATAGGCGGAGCTGGCTCCCGGCCGCTGTCATGCATCACTCGCGGACCGGAAGTGCTTTGCAGCCGGGTGGACACGACGGGACTCGCCGCGGGCGCTGTGGAGCTCCCACAAGGAAGCTGCCGGCATCCACAAGCTCCCACGGGGCCCCTCTATCCCCCCACGGGTGCAGAAGGCAGGCACACGCCGCTGATAGGCGGAGCTGGCTCCCGGCCGCTGTCATGCATCACTCGCGGACCGGAAGTGCTTGTCAGCCGGGTGGACACGGCGGGACTCGCCGCGGGTGCTGTGGAGCTCGTACAGGGCTGCCCCCCGGCTGGCACAGCTTCCACAAGGCTCCTCTATCCCCCCACGGGTGCAATAGGCAGGCACACGCCGCACACGCCGCTCGTACACGGAGATGGCTCCCGGCCGCTTTCGGTAGGAGTCACCGAGGTGGCCTTGCTCGTGCAAATGCAGGTGGGCTTGGGGCTTCGGAAAATACCATAAAAAAAAAAAGTTTTTTTATTAAGAAGGTAAAAAAAACCACAGCGGGACCGACCCGCGAGCTAGGCCGACGGGGACTTCCAGGAGGTCGGCATGAGGTGGAGGCTCCTACCGCTCTTGCCCTGGAAGTCCGCAGAGGACCGCGGGCGCTGTGGAGCTCCCACAAGGAAGCTGCCGGCATGCAGCAGCTCCCACGGGGCCCCTCTATCCCCCCACGGGTGCAGAAGGCAGGCACACCGCCGCTGATAGGCGGAGCTGGCTCCCGGCCGCTGTCATGCATCACTCGCGGACCGGAAGTGCTTGGCAGCCGGGTGGACACGACGGGACTCGCCGCGGGCGCTGTGGAGCTCCCACAAGGAAGCTGCCGGCATCCACAAGCTCCCACGGGGCCCCTCTATCCCCCCACGGGTGCAGAAGGCAGGCACACCGCCGCTGATAGGCGGAGCTGGCTCCCGGCCGCTGTCATGCATCACTCGCGGACCGGAAGTGCTTGGCAGCCGGGTGGACACGGCGGGACTCGCCGCGGGTGCTGTGGAGCTCGTACAGGGCTGCCCCCGGGCTGGCACAGCTTCCCCATGGCTCCTCTATCCCCCCACGGGTGCAATAGGCAGGCACACGCCGCACACGCCGCTCGTACACGGAGATGACTCCCGGCCGCTTTCGGTAGGAGTCACCGAGGTGTCCTTGCTCGTGCAACTGCAGGTGGGCTTGAGGCTTCCGAAAGTACCATAAAAAAAAAAAGATTTTTTTATTAAGAAGGTAAAAAAAAAAACAGCGGGACCGACCCGCGAGCTAAGCCGACGGGGACTTCCAGGAGGTCGGCATGAGGTGGCCGCTCATACCGCTCTTGCCCTGGAAGTCCGCAGAGGACCGCGGGCGCTGTGGAGCTCCCACAAGGAAGCTGCCGGCATGCAGCAGCTCCCACGGGGCCCCTCTATCCCCCCACGGGTGCAGAAGGCAGGCACACCGCCGCTGATAGGCGGAGCTGGCTCCCGGCCGCTGTCATGCATCACTCGCGGACCGGAAGTGCTTGGCAGCCGGGTGGACACGACGGGACTCGCCGCGGGCGCTGTGGAGCTCCCACAAGGAAGCTGCCGGCATCCACAAGCTCCCACGGGGCCCCTCTATCCCCCCACGGGTGCAGAAGGCAGGCACACCGCCGCTGATAGGCGGAGCTGGCTCCCGGCCGCTGTCATGCATCACTCGCGGACCGGAAGTGCTTGGCAGCCGGGTGGACACGGCGGGACTCGCCGCGGGTGCTGTGGAGCTCGTACAGGGCTGCCCCCGGGCTGGCACAGCTTCCCCATGGCTCCTCTATCCCCCCACGGGTGCAATAGGCAGGCACACGCCGCACACGCCGCTCGTACACGGAGATGACTCCCGGCCGCTTTCGGTAGGAGTCACCGAGGTGTCCTTGCTCGTGCAACTGCAGGTGGGCTTGAGGCTTCCGAAAGTACCATAAAAAAAAAAAGATTTTTTTATTAAGAAGGTAAAAAAAAAAACAGCGGGACCGACCCGCGAGCTAAGCCGACGGGGACTTCCAGGAGGTCGGCATGAGGTGGCCGCTCATACCGCTCTTGCCCTGGAAGTCCGCCGAGGACCGCGGGCGCTGTGGAGCTCCCACAAGGAAGCTGCCGGCATGCAGCAGCTCCCACGGGGCCCCTCTATCCCCCCACGGGTGCAGAAGGCAGGCACACCGCCGCTGATAGGCGGAGCTGGCTCCCGGCCGCTGTCATGCATCACTCGCGGACCGGAAGTGCTTGGCAGCCGGGTGGACACGGCGGGACTCGCCGCGGGCGCTGTGGAGCTCGTACAGGGCTGCCCCCGGGCTGGCACAGCTTCCACAAGGCTCCTCTATCCCCCCACGGGTGCAATAGGCAGGCACACGCCGCACACGCCGCTCGTACACGGAGATGGCTCCCGGCCGCTTTCGGTAGGAGTCACCGAGGTGGCCTTGCTCGTGCAAATGCAGGTGGGCTTGAGGCTTCAGAAAATACCATAAAAAAAAAAAGTTTTTTTATTAAGAAGGTAAAAAAACCAGCGGGACCGACCCGCGAGCGAGGCCGACGGGGACTTCCAGGAGGTCGGCATGACTTTGCCGCTCATACCGCTCTTGCCCTGGAAGTCCACAAGGGGCGCTGCGGAGCTCGTACACGGCTGCCCCCGGTCTTGCACAGCTTCCCCATGGCTCCTGTATCCCCCCCCCCCCCCCCCCCCCACGGGTGCAGGCACACACCGCTCATACACTCTGGAGCTGGCTGACAGCCCAGCTGACATGCCACCTCCTAGCCGACCGGAAGTACATGTCAGGCGGCTTGGGACATAGTGGGACCCCCCCCCCCCCGCTGGCGCTGAGGAGCTCATACACTGTTGCCCCCGGGCATGCACAGCTTGCACACGGCTCCTCTACCCTGGGCTGCAATGGGCAGCACACGCCGCTCATACACTCTGGAGCTGGCTGACAGCAACTGCTGCTGATAATGATGATGACGATAATGTGCAAAGGGTTATCTATCGGCGGACAGTGTCACACTCTGGCCCTGGAACTGTGCCCCGGCCTGCCTCTGCTGCTCATTACCGCCTCTGTCATTTTTTGAACATACCCCACTTTCACTTGATTTTAAATGTGTCACTTTCAGTAGCAGAAATGTCATTCTTTGACATTTGGGCCTTTTTATTTTCACTGCTGTTGGGTCACCAAATGGATCTCCTTATCTCGAGGCCTAGTCCTCTCCCCACCGCCCTGGAACTCTGCCCCGGCCTACGCTGCGTGCCGTCACACTCTGGCCCTGGAACTGTGCCCCGGCCTATGCTGCCTGCCGTCACACTCTGGCCCTGGAACTCTGCCCCGGCCTGTGCTGCCGTCACACTCTGGCCCTGGAACTGTGCCCACGGCCTGCCTCTGCTGCTCATTACCGCCTCTGACATTTTTGAACGTACCCCACTTTAACTTGATTTTAAATGTTTCACTTTCAGTATCAAAAATGTCATTCTTTGAAATTTGGGCCTTTTTATTTCCACTGCTGCTTGGTCACCAAATGGATCACCTTATCTCGAGGCCTAGTCCTCTCCCCACCGCCCTGGAACTCTGCCCCGGCCTACGCTGCCTGCCGTCACACTCTGGCCCTGGAACTGTGCCCCGGCCTATGCTGCCTGCCGTCACACTCTGGCCCTGGAGCTCTGCCCCGGCCTGTGCTGCCGTCACACTCTGGCCCTGGAACTATGCCCCGGCCTGCCCCTGCTGTTCACCACCGCCTCTGACATTTTTGAACGTACTCCACTTTCACTTGATTTTAAATGGTTCACTTTCAGTATCAAAAATGTCATTCTTTGACATTTGGGCCTTTTTATTTTCACTGCTGTTTGGTCACCAAATGGATCTCCTTAGATCGAGGCCTAGTCCTCTCCCCACCGCCCTGGAACTCTGCCCCGGCCTACGCTGCCTGCCGTGACACCCCTGGCCCTGGAACTCTGCCCCGGCCTACCTCTGCTGTTCACTACCGCCTCTGACATTTTTGAACATACCCCACTTTAACTTGATTTTAAATGTGTCACTTTCAAATGTTTCACTTTCAGTTGCAGAAATGGCATTCTTTGACATTTGGGCCTTTTCATTTTCACTGCTGCTTGGTCACCAAATGGATCCCCTTGGATTGAGGCCTAGTCCTCTCCCCACCGCCCTGGAACTCTTCCCCGGCCTACGCTGCCTGCCGTGACACCCCTGGCCCTGGAACTCTGCCCCGGCCTACCTCTGCTGTTCACTACCGCCTCTGACATTTTTGAACATACCCCACTTTAACTTGATTTTAAATGTGTCACTTTCAAATGTTTCACTTTCAGTTGCAGAAATGGCATTCTTTGACATTTGGGCCTTTTCATTTTCACTGCTGCTTGGTCACCAAATGGATCCCCTTGGATTGAGGCCTAGTCCTCTCCCCACCGCCCTGGAACTCTTCCCCGGCCTACGCTGCCTGCCGTGACACCCCTGGCCCTGGAACTCTGCCCCGGCCTACCTCTGCTGTTCACTACCGCCTCTGACATTTTTGAACATACCCCACTTTAACTTGATTTTAAATGTGTCACTTTCAAATGTTTCACTTTCAGTTGCAGAAATGGCATTCTTTGACATTTGGGCCTTTTCATTTTCACTGCTGCTTGGTCACCAAATGGATCCCCTTGGATTGAGGCCTAGTCCTCTCCCCACCGCCCTGGAACTCTTCCCCGGCCTACGCTGCCTGCCGTGACACCCCTGGCCCTGGAACTCTGCCCCGGCCTACCTCTGCTGTTCACTACCGCCTCTGACATTTTTGAACATACCCCACTTTAACTTGATTTTAAATGTTTCACTTTCAAATGTTTCACTTTCAGTAGCAGAAATGTCATTCTTTGACATTTGGGCCTTTTTATTTTCACTGCTGCTTGGTCACCAAATGGATCTCCTTGGATTGAGGCCTAGTCCTCTCCCCACCGCCCTGGAACTCTGCGCAGGCCTACGCTGCCTGCCGTGACACCCCTGGCCCTGGAACTCTGCCCCGGCCTACCTCTGCTGTTCACTACCGCCTCTGACATTTTTGAACATACCCCACTTTAACTTGATTTTAAATGTGTCACTTTCAAATGTTTCACTTTCAGTTGCAGAAATGGCATTCTTTGACATTTGGGCCTTTTCATTTTCACTGCTGCTTGGTCACCAAATGGATCCCCTTGGATTGAGGCCTAGTCCTCTCCCCACCGCCCTGGAACTCTTCCCCGGCCTACGCTGCCTGCCGTGACACCCCTGGCCCTGGAACTCTGCCCCGGCCTACCTCTGCTGTTCACTACCGCCTCTGACATTTTTGAACATACCCCACTTTAACTTGATTTTAAATGTGTCACTTTCAAATGTTTCACTTTCAGTTGCAGAAATGGCATTCTTTGACATTTGGGCCTTTTCATTTTCACTGCTGCTTGGTCACCAAATGGATCCCCTTGGATTGAGGCCTAGTCCTCTCACCCACCGCCCTGGAACTCTGCCCCGGCCTACACTGCCTGCCGTCACACTCTGGCCCTGGAACTCTGCCCCGGCCTGCCTTTGCTGTTCACCACCGCCTCTGACATTTGTGAACATACCCCACTTTAACTTGATTTTAAATGGTTCACTTTCAAATGTTTCACTTTCAGTAGCAGAAATGTCATTCTTTGACACTTGGGCCTTTTTATTTTCACTGCTGTTTGGTCACCAAATGGATCTCCTTGGATTGAGGCCTAGTCCTCTCACCCACCGCCCTGGAACTCTGCCCCGGCCTACACTGCCTGCCGTCACACTCTGGCCCTGGAACTCTGTCCCGGCCTGCCCCTGCTGTTCACCACCGCCTCTGACATTTGTGAACATACCCCACTTTAACCTGATTTTAAATGGTTCACTTTCAGTATCAGAAATGTCATTCTTTGACACTTGGGCCTTTTTATTTTCACTGCTGTTTGGTCACCAAATGGATCTCCTTGGATTGAGGCCTAGTCCTCTCCCCACCGCCCTGGAACTCTGCCCCGGCCTACGCTGCCTGCCGTCACACTCTGGCCCTGGAACACTGCCCCGGCCTGTGCTGCCATCACACTCCTGGCCCTGGAACTCTGCCCCAGCCTGCCCCTGCTGTTCACCACCGCCTCTGACATTTGTGAACATACCCCACTTTAACTTGATTTTAAATGTTTCACTTTCAGTAGCAGAAATGTCATTCTTTGACATTTGGGCCTATTTATTTTCACTGCTGTTTGGTCACCAAATGGATCTCCTTATGTCGAGGCCTAGTCCTCTCCCCACCGCCCTGGAACTCTGCCCCGGCCTACGCTGCCTGCCGTCACACCCCTGGCCCTGGAACTCTGCCCCGGCCTGCCTTTGCTGTTCACCACCGCCTCTGACATTTTTGAACATACCCCACTTTAACTTGATTTTAAATGTGTCACTTTCAAATGTTTCACTTTCAGTTGCAGAAATGGCATTCTTTGACATTTGGGCCTTTTCATTTTCACTGCTGCTTGGTCACCAAATGGATCTCCTTGGATTGAGGCCTAGTCCTCTCCCCACCGCCCTGGAACTCTGCCCCGGCCTACGCTGCCTGCCGTCACACCCCTTGCCCTGGAACTGTGTCCCGGCCTGCCTCTGCTGCTCACCACCGCCTCTGACATTTTTGAACATACCCCACTTTAACTTGATTTTAAATGGTTCACTTTCAAATGTTTCACTTTCAGTATCAGAAATGTCATTCTTTGACATTTGGGCCTTTTTATTTTCACTGCTGTTTGGTCACCAAATGGATCTCCTTAGATTGAGGCCTAGTCCTCTCCCCACCGCCCTGGAACTCTGCCCCGGCCTACGCTGCCTGCCGTCACACTCCTAGCCCTGGAACTCTGCCCCGGCCTGCCTCTGCTGCTCACCACCACCTCTGACATTTTTGAACATACCCCACTTTAACTTGATTTTAAATGGTTCACTTTCAAATGTTTCACTTTCAGTAGCAGAAATGTCATTCTTTGACATTTGGGCCTTTTTATTTTCACTGCTGCTTGGTCACCAAATGGATCTCCTTGGATTGAGGCCTAGTCCTCTCCCCACCGCCCTGGAACTCTGCCCCGGCCTACGCTGCCTGCCGTCACACACTCTGGCCCTGGAACTCTGCCCCGGCCTGTGCTGCCTTCACACTCCAGGCACCTGGAACTCTGCCCCGGCCTGCCTCTGCTGCTCACCACCACCTCTGACATTTTTGAACATACCCCACTTTAACTTGATTTTAAATGGTTCACTTTCAAATGTTTCACTTTCAGTAGCAGAAATGTCATTCTTTGACATTTGGGCCTTTTTATTTTCACTGCTGTTTGGTCACCAAATGGATCTCCTTAGATTGAGGCCTAGTCCTCTCCCCACCGCCCTGGAACTCTGCCCCGGCCTACGCTGCCTGCCGTCACACTCCTAGCCCTGGAACTCTGCCCCGGCCTGCCTCTGCTGCTCACCACCGACTCTGACATTTTTGAACATACCCCACTTTAACTAGATTTTAAATGGTTCACTTTCAAATGTTTCACTTTCAGTAGCAGAAATGTCATTCTTTGACATTTGGGCCTTTTTATTTTCCCACTGCTGCTTGGTCACCAAATGGATCTCCTTGGATTGAGGCCTAGTCCTCTCACCCACCGCCCTGGAACTCTGCCCCGGCCTACGCTGCCTGCCGTCACACCCTGGCCCTGGAACTCTGCCCCGGCCTGCCCCTGCTGTTCACCACCGCCTCTGACATTTGTGAACATACCCCACTTTAACTTGATTTTAAATGTTTCACTTTCAGTAGCAGAAATGTCATTCTTTGACATTTGGGCCTATTTATTTTCACTGCTGTTTGGTCACCAAATGGATCTCCTTATGTCGAGGCCTAGTCCTCTCCCCACCGCCCTGGAACTCTGCCCCGGCCTACACTGCCTGCCGTCACACTCTGGCCCTGGAACTCTGTCCCGGCCTGCCCCTGCTGTTCACCACCGCCTCTGACATTTGTGAACATACCCCACTTTAACTTGATTTTAAATGGTTCACTTTCAGTATCAGAAATGTCATTCTTTGACATTCGGGCCTTTTTATTTGCACTGCTGCTTGGTCAACAAATGGATCTCCTTAAATTGAGGCCTAGTCCTCTCCCCACCGCCCTGGAACTCTGCCCCGGCCTACACTGCCTGCCGTCACACTCTGGCCCTGGAACTCTGTCCCGGCCTGCCCCTGCTGTTCACCACCGCCTCTGACATTTGTGAACATACCCCACTTTAACTTGATTTTAAATGGTTCACTTTCAGTATCAGAAATGTCATTCTTTGACATTCGGGCCTTTTTATTTGCACTGCTGCTTGGTCAACAAATGGATCTCCTTAAATTGAGGCCTAGTCCTCTCCCCACCGCCCTGGAACTCTGCCCCGGCCTACGCTGCCTGCCGTCACACACTCTGGCCCTGGAACTCTGCCCCGGCCTGTGCTGCCGTCACACTCTGGCCCTGGAACTCTGCCCCGGCCTGCCTTTGCTGTTCACCACCGACTCTGACATTTTTGAACATACCCCACTTTAACTAGATTTTAAATGGTTCACTTTCAAATGTTTCACTTTCAGTAGCAGAAATGTCATTCTTTGACATTTGGGCCTTTTTATTTTCACTTCTGCTTGGTCACCAAATGGATCTCCTTATTTTGAGGCCTAGTCCTCTCCCCAACGCCCTGGAACTCTGCCCCGGCCTACGCTGCCTGCCGTCACACCCTGGCCCTGGAGCTCTGCCCCGGCCTGTGCTGCCGTCACACTCTGGCCCTGGAACTCTGCCCCGGCCTGCCTTTGCTGTTCACCACCGACTCTGACATTTTTGAACATACCCCACTTTAACTAGATTTTAAATGGTTCACTTTCAAATGTTTCACTTTCAGTAGCAGAAATGTCATTCTTTGACATTTGGGCCTTTTTATTTTCACTGCTGCTTGGTCACCAAATGGATCTCCTTGGATTGAGGCCTAGTCCTCTCCCCACCGCCCTGGAACTCTGCCCCGGCCTACGCTGCCTGCCGTCACACACTCTGGCCCTGGAACTCTGCCCCGGCCTGTGCTGCCTTCACACTCCAGGCACCTGGAACTCTGCCCCGGCCTGCATCTGCTGCTCATTACCGCCTCTGACATTCTTTGAACATACCCCAATTTAACTTGATTTTAAATGTTTCACTTTCAGTATCAGAAATGCCATTCTTTGACATTTGGGCCTTTTTATTTTCACTGCTGCTTGGTCACCAAATGGATCTCCATATCTCGAGGCCTAGTCCTCTCCCCACCGCCCTGGAACTCTGCCCCGGCCTACGCTGCCTGCCGTCACACCCCTGGCCCTGGAACTCTGCCCCGGCCTGTGCTGCCTTCACACTCCAGGCACCTGGAACTCTGCCCCGGCCTGCATCTGCTGCTCATTACCGCCTCTGACATTCTTTGAACATACCCCACTTTAACGTGATTTTAAATGTGTCACTTTCAGTATCAGAAATGTCATTCTTTGACATTTGGGCCTTTTTATTGTCACTGCTGTTTGGTCACCAAATGGATCTCCTTGGAATGAGGCCTAGTCCTCTCCCCACCGCCCTGGAACTCTGCCCCGGCCTACGCTGCCTGCCATCACACTCCTGGCCCTGGAACTCTGCCCCGGCCTGCCCCTGCTGTTCACCACCGCCTCTGACATTTGTGAACAAACCCCACTTTAACTTGATTTTAAATGTTTCACTTTCAAATGTTTCACTTTCAGTAGCAGAAATGTCATTCTTTGACATTTGGGCCTTTCTATTTTCACTGCTGCTTGGTCACCAAATGGATCTCCATATCTCGAGGCCTAGTCCTCTCCCCACCGCCCTGGAACTCTGCCCCGGCCTACGCTGCCTGCCGTCACACTCCTAGCCCTGGAACTCTGCCCCGGCCTGCCTCTGCTGCTCATCACCGCCTCTGACATTTGTGAACATACCCCACTTTCACTTGATTTTAAATGTTTCACTTTCAGTAGCACAAATGCCATTCTTTGACATTTGGGCCTTTGTATTTTCACTGCTGTTTGTTCACGAAAGGATCCCCTTATCTTGTGGCCTAGTCCTCTCCACGCCGCCTTGGAACTTTGCCCCGGCCTATGCTGCCTGCCGTCACACTCTGGCCCTGGAACTCTGGCCGGGCATGGGGATGCAAGTTGCTCCTGCTGCCCCCCCACCGGGACCTACCTGCAATCACCCTGGAACTCTGGCTGGGCATGGGGATGCAGTTTGCTCCCGCTGACCCCCTTTCCACCCCACCGGGACCTACCAGCAATCACCCTGGAACTCTGGCTGGGCATGGGGATGCAGTTTGCTCCCGCTGACCCCCTTCCACCCCACCGGGACCTACCTGCAATCACCCTGGAACTCTGGCTGGGCATGGGGATGCAAGTTTCTCCCGCTGCCCCCCCACCGGGACCTACCTGCAATCACTCTGGAACTCTGGCTGGGCATGGAGATGCAGGTTGCTCCCGCTGCCCCCCCACCGGGACCTACCAGCAATCACCCTGGAACTCTGGCTGGGCATGGGGATGCAAGTTGCTCCCGCTGCCCCCCACCAGGACCTACCTGCAATCACCCTGGAACTCTGGCTGGGCATGGGAATGCAAGTTGCTCCCGCTGCCCCCCACCAGGACCTACCTGCAATCACCCTGGAACTCTGGCTGGGCATGGGGATGCAAGTTGCTCCCGCTGCCCCCCCACCAGGACCTACCAGCAATCAGCCTGGAACTCTGGCTGGGCATGGGGATGCAGGTTGCTCCCGCTGCCCCCCCACCGGGACCTACCTGCAATCACCCTGGAACTCTGGCTGGGCATGGGGATGCAGTTTGCTCCCGCTGACCCCCTTCCACCCCACCGGGACCTACCAGCAATCAACCTGGAACTCTGGCTGGGCATGGGGATGCAAGTTGCTCCCGCTGCCCCCCCACCAGGACCTACCTGCAATCACCCTGGAACTCTGGCTGGGCATGGGGATGCAGTTTGCTCCCGCTGACCCCCTTCCACCCCACCGGACCCAACAGCAATCACCCTGGAACTCTGGCTGGGCATGGGGATGCAGGTTGCTCCCGCTGCCCCCCCCCCCCCACCGGG
>NW_027463085.1:32500-35807 GCF_050947455.1 Rhinoderma darwinii
CACAAACGGTTAGGACTTCCCGCTAGGAAGAACCGTTAGGACTTGGAACGCGGAGCAGAAATGCCCTCTCACAGGATTTCAGGTGAAGGAGATATTCACACCCCTAAAAGTGTCACCACCTCAAATACACCGGGGTAAGGTGCCAAAGTACCCGGGCTCCTGGAACTGCTGCCCGGCTGAAGCCCAAAATAAAAACCTCATAGGGTTTTTCCTCCAAAACGTCAATGAAGACAGACCTGCGAGCGAAGCCGACGGGGACTTCCAGGAGGCCGGCATGACGTGCCACTACATACCGGTCAGACCATGGAAGTCCTTCTCGGGTTGGAACAGGTGCAGCTCCCGCTAGAACGTGCAGCACGTCCTCCTTCAAGGTACTCGGGTTGGAGTCGCCAAGCTGGCCGAGCTCCTGCAACTGCTGGTCGGCCTGGGACTTCAGAAAGAATGCACCAAAGTTCTTTCATGGAAAGTCAGGTGCAGCGGACCGACCAGCGAACGAGGCCGACGGGGACTTCCAGGAGGCCGGCATGACGTGCCACTACATACCGGTCACACCATGGAAGCCCTTCTCGGGTTGAACCAGGTATAGCTCCCGCTAGAACGTGCAGCACATCCTCCTTCACAGTACTCGGTTGAACTCACCACCGTGGCCGAGCTCCTGCAACTGCTGGTCGGCCTGGGACTCCAGAAAGAATGTACCAAAGTTCTTTCGTGAAAGTTCAGGTGCAGCGGACCGACCAACGAGCAAGGCCGATGGGGACTTCCAGGAGGCCGGCATGACGTGCCACTACATACCGGTCACTCCCTGGAAGTCCTTCTCGGCCACGAACGGTTAGGACTTCCCGCTAGGAAGAACCGTTAGGACTTGGAACGCGGAGCAGAAATGCCCTCTCACAGGATTTCAGGTGAAGGAGATATTCACACCCCTAAAAGTGTCACCACCTCAAATACACCGGGGTAAGGTGCCAAAGTACCCGGGCTCCTGGAACTGCTGCCCGGCTGAAGCCCAAAATAAAAACCTCATAGGGTTTTTCCTCCAAAACGTCAATGAAGACAGACCTGCGAGCGAGGCCGACGGGGACTTCCAGGAGGCCGGCATGACGTGCCACTACATACCGGTCACACCATGGAAGTCCTTCTCGGGTTGAACCAGGTACAGCTCCCGCTAGAACGTGTAGCACGTCCTCCTTCACAGTACTCGGTTGGACTCAACACCGTGGCCGAGCTCCTGCAACTGCTGGTCGGCCTGGGACTTCAGAAAGAATGCACCACAGTTCTTTCATGGAAAGTCAGGTGCAGCGGACCGACCAGCGAACGAGGCCGACGGGGACTTCCAGGAGGCCGGCATGACGTGCCACTACATACCGGTCACACCATGGAAGTCCTTCTCGGGTTGAACCAGGTATAGCTCCCGCTAGAACGTGCAGCACGTCCTCCTTCACAGTACTCGGTTGAACTCACCACCGTGGCCGAGCTCCTGCAACTGCTGGTCGGCCTGGGACTCCAGAAAGAATGTACCAAAGTTCTTTCGTGGAAGTTCAGGTGCAGCGGACCGACCAGGGAGCAAGGCCGATGGGGACTTCCAGGAGGCCGGCATGACGTGCCACTACATACCGGTCACTCCCTGGAAGTCCTTCTCGGCCACGAACGGTTAGGACTTCCCGCTAGGAAGAACCGTTAGGACTTGGAACGCGGAGCAGAAATGCCCTCTCACAGGATTTCAGGTGAAGGAGATATTCACACCCCTAAAAAGTGTCACCACCTCAAATACACCGGGGTAAGGTGCCAAAGTACCCGGGCTCCTGGAACTGCTGCCCGGCTGAAGCCCAAAATAAAAACCTCATAGGGTTTTTCCTCCAAAACGTCAATGAAGACAGACCTGCGAGCGAGGCCGACGGGGACTTCCAGGAGGCCGGCATGACGTGCCACTACATACCGGTCACACCATGGAAGTCCTTCTCGGGTTGAACCAGGTACAGCTCCCGCTAGAACGTGTAGCACGTCCTCCTTCACAGTACTCGGTTGGACTCAACACCGTGGCCGAGCTCCTGCAACTGCTGGTCGGCCTGGGACTTCAGAAAGAATGCACCACAGTTCTTTCATGGAAAGTCAGGTGCAGCGGACCGACCAGCGAACGAGGCCGACGGGGACTTCCAGGAGGCCGGCATGACGTGCCACTACATACCGGTCACACCATGGAAGTCCTTCTCGGGTTGAACCAGGTACAGCTCCCGCTAGAACGTGTAGCACGTCCTCCTTCACAGTACTCGGTTGGACTCAACACCGTGGCCGAGCTCCTGCAACTGCTGTCGGCCTGGGACTTCAGAAAGAATGCACCACAGTTCTTTCATGGAAAGTCAGGTGCAGCGGACCGACCAGCGAACGAGGCCGACGGGGACTTCCAGGAGGCCGGCATGACGTGCCACTACATACCGGTCACACCATGGAAGTCCTTCTCGGTTGAACCAGGTATAGCTCCCGCTAGAACGTGCAGCACGTCCTCCTTCACAGTACTCGGTTGAACTCACCACCGTGGCCGAGCTCCTGCAACTGCTGGTCGGCCTGGGACTCCAGAAAGAATGTACCAAAGTTCTTTCGTGGAAGTTCAGGTGCAGCGGACCGACCAGGGAGCAAGGCCGATGGGGACTTCCAGGAGGCCGGCATGACGTGCCACTACATACCGGTCACTCCCTGGAAGTCCTTCTCGGCCACGAACGGTTAGGACTTCCCGCTAGGAAGAACCGTTAGGACTTGGAACGCGGAGCAGAAATGCCCTCTCACAGGATTTCAGGTGAAGGAGATATTCACACCCCTAAAAAGTGTCACCACCTCAAATACACCGGGGTAAGGTGCCAAAGTACCCGGGCTCCTGGAACTGCTGCCCGGCTGAAGCCCAAAATAAAAACCTCATAGGGTTTTTCCTCCAAAACGTCAATGAAGACAGACCTGCGAGCGAGGCCGACGGGGACTTCCAGGAGGCCGGCATGAACGTGCCACTACATACCGGTCACACCATGGAAGTCCTTCTCGGGTTGAACCAGGTACAGCTCCCGCTAGAACGTGTAGCACGTCCTCCTTCACAGTACTCGGTTGGACTCAACACCGTGGGCCGAGCTCCTGCAACTGCTGGTCGGCCTGGGACTTCAGAAAGAATGCACCACAGTTCTTTCATGGAAAGTCAGGTGCAGCGGACCGACCAGCGAACGAGGCCGACGGGGACTTCCAGGAGGCCGGCATGACGTGCCACTACATACCGGTCACACCATGGAAGTCCTTCTCGGGTTGAACCAGGTACAGCTCCCGCTAGAAC